>NC_064810.1:208267-424856 GCF_023721935.1 Panthera uncia
GAGCCTGACGCGGGGCTCGAACTCACGGACCGCGAGATCGTGACCTGGCTGAAGTCGGACGCTTAACCGACTGCGCCACCCAGGCGCCCCGGCAAGGGCCCTTTTAGCAGCCTCCTCACCACCGACTTCAGCTGCCCTTACCTAACTCTTACTTTTTGGTGGCAATGATGCAACTCCTACAACAAAGAAAGGAAAGGTGGTGTGTCCTGGCAGGGCCAGCACACAACCAACGGTGCTGAGGACAGGTACCTGTATCTAGAATGGTCGGCCAGGTCCTGACGTCCACGGCAGCCGCTGCGTCTTTGGACTTGAGCAGCCGCATGATGGCCTGTGTAGTGAGGACGCAAGCAGACTTGCTGACCTGCAGGGCACAGGGGTTGAAGGCGTGAGTGAGACGCAGGGCCTGGGAGAGATGACACATGAGACCTCTGGTCTACCGGAACAAGGGCCCTCCCATCGGGCCTGCCTGGCCGTCCACAGCGCACAGGTACCTCTACGATCATCTTGACGGTGGGAAGCGTGGTGGCCAGGTTCTGGGGGTGCGGAGGCCGCACGGTGACAGGCACACAGCCGCAGTACAGGCAGCCATAGAAGGCGGCAATGAGGTCCACCCCTGGGAAGACACATGGTGAGAGGGGGTCAGTGCAGGGTGGAGTGTGGCTCACAGCGCCTAGTACCACGGAATGATAAAGCAGGGTTCCTGTCACGTGCTACGTGGATCAAACACAACTTCTCCAAACTAACACGATATTGAGACAGGGAAACTGTCTCAATAAAGGACTCCATAAAAATCTTTTTGCTCCTTTTCCTGATTCTATTCTTGGTAGGATCTGCATCCCTTTACACATGCCTCAGAATGCAAACAGTGTGTGTCTTCCTTGTGCGGACAAGGAGTTGGCGTATTTCTCCAGAACAGATCACACCCAAGGAAGGACCAGGTGAGGATGCCCAGAGGAAGCCATCATATGCATATTCCAGACCAGGGCACAAGACAAGTGGACACCTAGGCCCCCTGGCTCCAAGGGGTAACACCCGGGCTCTCGTCTTTGTTCTAATCAGCTCCTGGGTGCCTGAGAGGACTCATGCACTGGACCACCATCCTCAGTAAGATCCCCAGATCTCGAAAAAGATGGGACTCTCCTTTCCTTTCTGAGTTTCCCAGACACTGTATGTACCTGCATTCTCTCTACATCCTCAATAAATTCTCCTTTCACCTCCTGCCTTTCTGCATTTGATTTCTATCCTGTGCACAGCCAGGGAACCTCTTGGCTGGTCCTGCATGACCCCCTGGGGTCCCCAGACCCAGCCTGCCAGCTATCAGTATTTCTTGAACTCAGTGCTGTTAGGGATGTACAGAGAACTATCCTGAAAGGCTGGGGAGCGGATGGGGGTGTGCATGGCACAGAGAAGGTCACTGAGGGCAGGAGGCCTAGGCCCGGAGAGCAGCACCATGCCTGCCATTCCTGTGTGCAGGGGCCAAGCACAAGGGAGGTGTGCAAGAGCAGTAAGGAACCTTTCTGAGGGGCTGCCTAGCTTGGAAAAGGAGGGGGCATGGGAGGGGGAGGGGTCCACCTCTGCCAGCAGAAGGTGATGAGGAGGATGAGGCAGGGGGTCCACCCCCTCCAGGAGGAGAAGGTGGGGAATGCAGGCAGGGGTCTCTGGAGAACTGGGGACACCAACGCTGCACCTCCTCACTGTACATGTGTCCCGGGCCAGGGCACCCCATCCTGCTCTCAACTGTACATCACAACATGCGACCACCAAAATGTTCCTTCAAATTTCTAAATGTTTAAAATTCCTCATATTTAAAATTTAGGGGGAATTATACCATGCTTAAAACCTGTATTTCCGTCCTGAACTCAGCCCAACTTGAGATGCGTTTCCTGCGCCCCCCACCGTGGAGGCCCCTCTAGATGCTACCCCTCAGAGCACACCAGACCCCACTGGTCAGCCTCAGGCTATTTCAATTCCAGAGTCAAAATAAATATGCCACCTTTCACCCAGCTGGTGGGTTTCACTGGATTACAAGTCCCCAGTGCTCCGTCAGTACCAATAACGTGACACTGCGGCCAGGGCAGCTCAGCACACCAGCCAGGTCCAGCTGGCCCCCCAGTACCGCTGCCACAGGACCATGCATCTGCTCTGTGCCTGTGGGGCAGCCAGGAGGACTGAGTGAAGGGAGAGCAGGTGCTGGCACACAGCAGGCCAGGGCACCTGCATGCACGGTCCCTGCCCCACACGGAACAAGCATAGCCTCAAACCCAGCACGCAAGAGAGACATCACCAGGAGCTCATTTCCTTGAGCTCACAAAATTCATGCTGTTCCCATTATGCTCATATTCCCATCCCTGGAATCACCAGGTGAACAGGGTGGGGAGAATCCAGTCCCAGCAGCACCCCACTCTTCTGCAGTGTCCAGAGAGCATGGGTTCTTAATCCCTTGGCTCTCACATCCTTTTGAAAATTCGAAGAAAGTCTTGGACTCCCCCTTCATTCCCAAGAAATACGCAACACACGCGCTTGTGGCATTTGCAAGATATCTGTGCCCAAGGGAGGTTCTGGGCCTTCCAGCAGGGACCACAGCTTAGCCCTCCAGCTATTAAACTCTCCACCTGCCCGGTTAAATTCATAAAATGTAAATTTAGGGGTGCCTGGGTGCCTCAGTCTTAACCATCAGCTCAGGTCATGGATCTCACAGCTCATGGGTTCGAGCCCTGCATAGGGCTCTGTGTTGACAGCTCAGAGCTGGGGAGCCTGCTTTGGATTCTGTGTCTCCCTCTCTCTGCCTCCACCCCTGCCCCTGCTCCCCCACTTGTGATCTGTCTCTCTCGCTCTGTCTCTCAAAGATAAATAAACATTAAAAAAATTTTTTTTAATCAAAAAAATAAAATGTAAATTTAGACCTTCAGCATGCATTTTCTTTTTTGTTGTTAAAAACAGCTTATGGGGAAGCCTGGGTGGCTCGGTTGGTTAAATGACTGACTCTTGATTTAGGCTCAGGTCATGATCTCACAGTTTGTGAGTTCAAGCTGTGCTGATACAGCAGAGCCTGCTTGGGATTCTCTCTCCCTCTGTAAAATAAATAAACTAAAGAAAAAAAAAAAAAAAAAGAAAGTTTTAAGGTGTTCTGCAGTTACTTTAGCCCCAGACTTTCCTGTGTGAGCACTCCTCAAGCTTTGCAGCTCCCACCTGACCCCGGGGGCGTGGCCGTACCACAGTAGAGGGTGTGGTGTAGACAGCTCGGGCAGGGGAGAGCACCAGCTTGCCTTACACTGACATGCTGTACGATGTCTGGCATAGACCTGGAAGCCGGGGTAGTTCAAGAGTGGGGACTGCAGTCGCCCTGGGGAAAAGCACCCTACACTCCAGAGAATGAAAAGCAGAGACAGACTTTGAGGCCCGTGGGTTTAGAAGCATTCAAGTTAGCACATCCCTGTGCCAGGAGAGACCAGGCTGCCACCCAACCCCATTCCAGGGATGAGGGAGCATAAGGCAGGCGGACCCCCCAGACCACCCCCAGCTAAGATAGGTATGACATTCCTCAGCTCTCCTGGCTGCCCAAGGGCAAAGGAAAGGGGAAAAACAATGGTTAGCTGATAGAGATCACAGTCATGCAGGACAGGAGTCTCCAACAGTTTACAAATATCTTTGTAAATTACAAGAAAAAGGCAATCTTATCAACAGCCTAATCTCCAGAAACCTGTAGACTCAGTTTCCTGGAGCCCCAGCATCACCCCTCCACAGTGATGTGGGGAACAAAGGCAAGAAGGAAATGGCAGGTAACATTAAATTTCCACATAACCTGCAGCCCATTGACAAACACTTGTGGCAAATACAGAGTATAGTTTCTCCAGGAACCCCTTGCTGTCCTAATGTTAATGTCTTACTAGAGGAAAACCTCCTTAGCTTGACAACAGGGAGGCCTCAGGTATCTTAGGAGTCCTCATTAGCACATCAAAGTCCCTCTGGAGGGCTCCCTTTCGACTTGACCAACTCCACAGTATGTAATCAGTCACTCCTCACAAGCCCGGTGCGCTCTTCCTGCCCCCGGGTCCTGTCCACGTGCTTTAATAAAATCACCTTTTTGCACCAAAGACTTCTCAAGAATTTTTTCTTGGCCTTTGGCTCCAGATCCCACCCCTCACCATCACTCCAAAACCTCATCAAAATGAGGGTAAGAAAAGAGAGGCTGCATTTGTAACGGCCACTCCTGACAGCACGGACACAAAGCAGCAACAAGGGGCAGGGGAAGGCAGAAAAGCAGGTGCAAACCTTGTCAACTGTTTTCAGAATTCATTTTGATGGTTACAGTATTTGTACAGTTATTCTGGGAGCACTGCATGTGATGCAGGGCTACATAGCTTAGTAATTATGGGATATCTGAACTCTATCATCTCCCTGTTCTGAAGAAGCAGGAGTCTTGGTATGGAAAAAAGGAGATACACGGCAGGTGAGGTTTGGTAAAGTCCTATGATCCTGGATTTGAATGGGATGTAACACTATGAACTCAGAAGGCAGTGCCTCTCTAAAGATACACTTATTTAGGGGCGCCTGGGTGGCTCAGTCGGTAGGGTGGCAAACTACAGCTCAGGTCATGATCTCGCGGTCTGTTGAGTTCGAGCCCTGTGCTCTGTGCTGACAGCTCAGAACCTGGAGCTGAAAGGGCGGGCCTACGCCGGCCAACTCCATCTAGTTCTGTGTCCTTCACCTTGACCACGCCTCCTCCCCTTGAGTAACCTCCCGCTCACCTGCCTAACAGGACTCGGACCCTTCCCCAGCCAATCGGCTGAGGCCACAGCCATTACCTCACCAACTGCCCCTAGGCCCCAATAAAACCTTTGTCCTTTTGAAACTCGCTCTCTCTCCGGTATCTCACTGCTGCGTCGGTGCAGGTAGGGGATTGAGCTCGAGCTAGCTCGAATAAAGGCTCTTTTGCTTTTACATCAGACTCGGCTCCCTAGCGGTCTTTGGGGATCACGAATTCTGGGCATAACAGAGCCTGCTTCCGATTCTGTGTCTCCCTCTCTCTCTGCCCCTTCCCTGCTTGCTCTCTCTCTCTCTCTCAAAAATAATAAACATAAAAAAAATTTTTTTTAATAAAAAAAGATACATTTATTTATAACTCCCAGTTCTGCTCACTGAAAGAGCCAACAAACAGCAGCCAATCCAGGAGAAACCAGTGTCCCTCATGCCCAGATTTTGTTCTGGGAACTAGGGGGGGGGGGGACAGGGGGGCTCCGTGGAGAAATGGCTGATCTTAGGTCTGGGGTAGGATGGGCACTAGGGGGACTTGGAGCACCTTGTCACAATAAAGCTGAGGAAGCAGTAAGGGACTAGTGGCCAAGTGCTAAGCCAGCCAGAACAGGCTCCTATTGGCCAAACATGGCAGAACCTGAACTTGATAAGGGAAGTAACTACAAAGGATAAAACCCAACAAATAAGTTTAAGTCTGTGCGTTCATATTGATATGTATATATTTTTAAATTCATTGCTGGGTCACCTTTGGAGTGTGACAGGAAACAAAATTCATTTCATAAAGAACCAACACATATGAATTCTACCACGGGGTAGCCAAATACCAGATGAAGGGGGAGGTTTCTGTGTATTAGTTCTATGGCCAATAAATGGAAAAGAAATGAAAGAATTAGAGTATCACTGTTTTGTGACCCCTAAAGGATTAATGAATGTTAAACACCGAAGCATCAGTCAGTGGCTGCTAATGCCACCAGCAGAGACACAAGCCAGCATGGGCTTCTGGTGAGATCATGCAGGAGCACTTGGTCTTGGCAGAGACACTGGACCAGAGTCTGACCCAGGGCTGGGATCTAGCTGCCAGCCTGCAGGAAACACGGGGCCAAGAACACGCTGCTCTGTAGCATCTGGGCTGTGGGGCCTCTGTAGGTAGGGTCAGACCAGGTCTTCGGTAGATAAATTGTAAAGAGAGGGAAATGGAGAGCCTGTGGATTAAAAGAGACTTTATCAAAGGAAACTGGGAGACCAAGCTGACATGTAGGGTGCTCTCGTCTGTGTGCTCACACCCTAGGGAGCCGGAAGCGGTGACTGCAGAGGTCAGGGGCACAGGCTGCTCCCGGGAGAGTGGAGGAGGTCGTGCTCAGGACAGGGAATGCTAGGGACCGGGCACCTGGCCAACCTGCTGGAGGTTATGAGGGTGTCTGCTCCATAATAACAAAGTGTCCCAGGGAACGCAGAGCCGAGGGAGGTGGCGTGTGCACAGGGCATTCAGGGTGTGCTTACCCGGGGGGTAGACTAAAGCCACATGGTCCCCGACGCTCAGTCGTGCCTTCTCCATCAGGGCGGCGGCAACCCTTTCAGCCCTTTTGTGCAGCTGGACACAGGTTGCAGTGCTGGTGACGGTGCCCTAGGAACGCAGTCCCTGGCTGAGCGGAGCTGGTGGGGCAGGGCGTGTGCTCACACTGCACACACCCTGTCCCCAGAACCCTGTGGTTAGGGGCCGGGACCACTGCCAGTCCTACAGACACATCCATTGTCTCTCCCCGTCATCTGTGGAGTTCCTGCAGAACTGCCAAAGGTGGCTCTTTGGCCATCAGTGAAGGGACGGGCCACGAACATCTCAGGAGAGCCTGGAGCAGTGAGGGCCGCTTCTTGTCCAGGACAGAGACACGGCCATTAAAGAAAACTCTTTTGGCTTTTTTGATAAAATATCTTAAATATAACAACATTATAAAGATAAAGCCATAAATGTCTAAGTTCTCAATGCCTAATAATATTCTGCCTCATTGTTTAAATTTCTCTTTTTTAAAATAAGCCATCACCACTCTGCATACCACCCTCAATTCATCCTCTCCCTGCCCAGAAACAACCATCACCCTGGATACATATGCACACAGTAATCACATTAAATGAACAGACATCCATAAGCTGCACGGTTGTGCATGTCAAAGCTCCTGTCCCCCAGGTCAGTGGGCCTGCGCCGCGGTGGGTGCCTGGCCGGATGCACAGCTGCCCCGGCCGCATGGGCTCCTCGTTCACTTCACGTCTCTGCTGAGGACAGCTGGGCTGCAGACCAGCTCCCAGCAAATGTTTCCTTCGCTCGGCCGACCAGAGTCGGGCCGGCCTCACAGCTTGTGTAGTCCTTCTTAAGAAAAGTAACAGGGCAGGGGCGCCTGGGTGGCGCAGTCAGTTAAGCGTCCGACTTCAGCCAGGTCACGATCTCGCGGTCTGTGAGTTCGAGCCCCGCGTCAGGCTCTGCGCTGATGGCTCGGAGCCTGGAGCCTGTTTCCAATTCTGTGTGTCTCCCTCTCTCTCTGCCCCTCCCCCGTTCATGCTCTGTCTCTCTCTGTCCCAAAAATAAATAAAAAACGTTGAAAAAAAAATTAAAAAAAAAAAAAAAAAAGAAAAGTAACAGGGCAGCTTGGTCTAAACATAATGCCCCAGAACAGACCGGCCCCTGGGAGTGGGAACCCCTCGCTTCTCCTCGACTGGTGCTTCCACTGCACAGGCCAGTGTGCGTGTATGCGGAGCCAGGCACGCAGGCCCTTGAGGCTTCCCGAAGGGGAGCTAGGCTTGTTTCTCCCATCCCAGCCAAGGTGCAGGATGTCAGCGCCAGGCAGATACTGGGAGCCCAGATGTCCAGAGCCCGCCAGTCCCCTTGGACGACCACCTGTACAGCCACAGGCCTGCTGCTGGGTCAAAAGCCAGCACGTCCTCAGGGACCTAAGGACAATTCAAACCCGAAGAAGGCTGACAAACCAAAAGAAATGCAGTTTTACTAGTGACCTTGAGAAAAGTCTAGAATGGATTTGGAGAAGGCCAGGGCTAGTCTTCTGCTGGCTCCTCCTGAGCTCTCCCTTGGCTTTAAAGATGGCCAACCCCTCCACACAGATGCCTGGCAAGCTCCTCTGTGGGGCCCCCACCCTGGGGCCCTCCTCCCTTGAGAAGCACTCCCTGCGCTCAGGTGCTCAGACCACACACCGCGTGAGGGCACGTCTCTCCTCCTCCTCTGAGCTGCCACCTCATGTCTGGGCCCGGCCCCCGCCATAACTGTTAATTATTGGCTGTCTCCATGCTTTAGAATTCAATCAGTCACAAAATAAATGTTAACACTCTTCTAGATCCGCAGTTACACAGGATGAGGAATATAAAGTCTTTCTTACGGACCGGTTTTCCAGCAGGGAAGACTCACTTCAAGCGTCCCGAGAGCAGGTGCCCTTTTCCTCTTAACACTTTCACTTAACACTTAACACTAACACTTAACACTTAACACCTCTTAACACGATAACTCGGCAGGTATCAATAAATATGTTTTGAAAGAAGGGACAGTGGGCAGCAACAAGCAGAAACAAAAGCTGGACCAGCATTTTTCTAAGAGCACAGTGACCTTCCCTTTACTATGTCAAAGTGCACGTGTTGTTCTTACATCTTGGGTGATGCATCTGAGACAGGATTTTTACTGTTATTTAACTTGTCATGTTTCTCTATTTTGCCTACTGGCCCACCCATTGGATGTGAGAGTTACAGCCCCTCCTTTCTATCCTAAGAACTCCAGGTACAGTGTAATCACATCAAAAGGTGCCCAAAATCCTGACAGCGAATTTCTGAATCTATACCAGGATCAGGGCAGTAAGCAGCATTTGCCATGTCAAATCTATAAACAAAAGTCTAAATTCCTAATTTTTACAAAATAAACATTTCCTTTTAACTCATTTACAAGCATACTGTTCGTTTTTTTTATAAGCATACTGTTCTTAATTGGGAAAGGAGCTAATGAGAATTTTCCTGTTAAATATAAGATGGACGGAAACGTTACTGCATGAATTATGTGACAGCTGAGTGCTCCACAAAGAACGAGGTAGGCAGAGAGGATGGCCTGGCAACAACACCCTGTTCTCCGGGCAGGGACTCTGGGGACAGAGCACCGGGAGCTGGGGAGGGATGGGCACAGGTGGCCTACCTTGGCATTGAGCAGCAGGAACAGCGGGTGGTCGGGGGTGGTGTGCGCCCGCCACTGCAGCACATCCGGCAGGAACAGGAACTGCGTAGAGAGGCCCATCAGTCCACGGCCTTGCCGGGGAGGCGCCTGCCTCGATTTCCCAGGCACTGGCCACTTGCTGTTACCTTTCTCGCCTGGTCACTGTCCTCCAGGTGAGCCAGCTCCCTCCCTGAGGCCTGGGCGATTCTCTTCCCAGCAACCAGGTTCCCCACGATCATGGAGGCTGGTCCAACCTCTAGGAAACAGGGGCGGAGACCCTGAATGAGAAGGCATGGCTCTGGGTACAGAACTGCCATGTGACTGTACATTTCACTCTTCACTAAGATACAGACGCTCAGGAAACCAGCCACAAGGCTTATGGTAAGTGATGAAGAGAATCTCTCAAATACAAGCAACACCAGACTGAGAAATTTACCAAACGGCATATACCTGGGGGTAGAAGATTTTACCTCAGCCATAACAGAACATTTTAATAGACTTCATTGTTTTACTGCATTTTACATATAAAACAGGACATTAAATCTTTCTTAGTAAGTGTATTTATTTAATGATATTTTATTGGTTCAATAATCAATAAAAGTTATTATTAGCATTTACTAAAACTTTACATAACCAATGGAACAAAAATAACAGTCAAAGCAGGCTTTAAAATTAGTTTTTACATGTGTGAAATCAGGGAGTAGACAGTGGCCATTTGGGTCTCACCAGCCACGGGACACAGCACCTGTCCCCTGGCACCCGCAGCCTTGGCACAGCTGGCCGCCCCCCCAGCACTGCAGAGGGTCCTTAGATTCCTGAGCTCCAAGACTGCTCTTGGGCGTCATTTCTACTCCGGAAGAGTCACAGCCTCACCTTCCAAGCCTAAGACGCCATGCCTGAATGTAGTCACTCCGACGGGTTCCAAGAGACACGTGAAAACCACCACACCACACAGGTGACGTGATGACGTTTGCTCATCTGTGCCTTGGGTCCAGGGAGGCAGGAGGTGGAGACTGACCTGATGTGCCATTCACTATGGCTCTTAACCCCAGCCCCAGAGACGTAGGGCCCAAGAGGGCTGCACCATTTAACCACAGGTATGGCAGCCACCAACATTAAGACTGATCAGACAAGTATTGTCATGCACAACTAACCTGGTTGTTTCTGGCGAGGTTTGGGGAGGTTGGTGACACAGGTGTGAGGGCACATTAGTACATTACACGGGTGCAGCATCCCCTCCAGAAACCGCTGCTTGGTTTCAGAAATATGAATCCCTCCAAGGGGAGCCTTGGGCAAGGTGTTGGCAGGAACCAGGGCCAGACAGTACACGCCCACCTGGTGGATGCTGTCGATGGCCTGGAAGGCGATAGTAACACGAGTTAGGAGACGCTGTGTTTGAGACCTGGCACACACCCTGACACGCTGACCCACTCAACACTGGCGAGAAGCCGGAAGGCTTGTGAGATGGGTGAGAACATGCAAATCCAAAGGTCAAAGAGGCAGTGACCTCTGAGACATTCTGTTCAACGAGAAGACACGGAAAGACGGAAAGACGTGTGTACATTTCCTACAGTGTAACACACATATACATACACATATACATAAATATGGAACTGCTTATGTTAAAGAAAGGAAAGTTAGAGAAGCTGTGGGGGGGCAGAAGCAGACTTCTCTGAATATCCCTGGCATTCAGATCTGACTTCGGAGCCATGTATATATTTTACTTACAAAAACCTTGAAATTTTAAAAAGCATTCCCCAGTGACTGAAAGTAAGATAAAACAAATGAACTTAGCCGCACTGGAATCAGATTGGTGGCAAAGGCCCACAGAGAGAGTGTATTTATTTAAACATGGTAATTTGATTAGTACCCCTCCCCGGCCTGTGAGATACGTCCTGTGGGCAAAAAGAATTGCAAATGGTAAGCTGCTCTTGGAGATCTCACGTTTTAGAGGTAGTGTGGAGACTAGGATTTTGAGATTGCAGTGCATAGTGTGGCCTGAGGCACGTGAGTGACTGCTGGGAGCTGTGGATGTCTGCAGTCTTTCAGTGTGGCAGAGAGGAGATCCATGGCTTATGTAAAAACCTTGTGGTACGGAATCTGGCTTGGAACTTGCAGCATGAATTCATGATGGAGGCATCATTTCCCACTCTGTCCACTGAAAAAAGCCCAAAAACAGTGACTGAGCAGCAACGTCAAGTGCCCCGATGGTGGTACCCAATTCCATTTGCCCTAGGAAGTAGCAGGGTCCCTAGAGTCCCCACCGTGACACGTCGAGGACACAAAACACACTGCCTTCCCCCAGCCTCTGAGCTTCCTCGTCTCTGCTCTGGCCTCAGAGAATCCCAGGGGAATGTCAGAAGGATTCAAGAGCCAACCTGAGGGGCTCCCACTGGCCACTGAAAAATAAAAAAAACTATAATGGATTGAAACGCATACAGTATGTTTAAATCCACTAGTTCTTAACGAAAGGTAAACAAAACTCAGTGGTCACTTTTAGAGGATTCTAAGAAAGCATCTCACTACTCTGAAATCACTCCTTGATCTTGTTTTCCTATACAGCCCACCACCAGGCCCCCAGGTGACCGAGGAGGACATGCACTCTCCAAAGAAGAAACTTCTAAGGCTGCTTGGGTAATGATGAGAAAGTAGCACCACTGCGAAGTCCTAGCAGATCAGTGACTACAGGAGCGCTAAACATCACATGCCACCTTCTATGAAGAATTTTTGCCAGAAAACTGAACCTGAGTCTGATCAATCCTCTGGATCTAACCACAATGTGCAGGACTACAGGGGACAGATGACTGTATTAAATAACACCACAGAGGGACAATTGCCAGAATTCAGGCTAAACAAACATACTGGACAAAGAACTTGGTTTTGTCCATAAACTAATCACAAGAAAAATATGATAGAGAAAGAATCCATAGATTAAAAAAGACTTAAAGACCTGTCCCCACCAAGTATAACTTTTCACCTCATTTTGATCCTGAGTCTAACAAACAAGTTAAAACATTAAATAATCAGGGAAGTCTGAATCGTGACTAGATATTTAATGACAACAAGAGATTACTGTTATGATAAAACACAGCAGGTATAGAGGGAACGTACCTCCCTAAGAAAGGCCATATTTGACAAGCCCACAGCCAACCTCATTTCAATGGGGAAAAGCTGGAAGGTTTCCCTTTATGGTCAGGAACAAGACAGGGATGCCCACTCTCACCACTTCTATTCAACATGTATGGGAAGTCTTAGCTACAGCGATCAGGAAAGAAAAAGAAATAAAAGACATCCAAATAGTAAAACTGTAACTATTTACAGATGGCATGGTCTTATATATAGAAAACCCTTAAGACTCCACCAAAAACTATTAGAACTGATAAACACATTCAGTAAAGTCGCAGGGAACATCTGTTGTGTCTCTATACACCAATGAACTATCAGAAGGAGAAATTAAGAAACCAATTCCATTTACAATTGCACCAAAAATAATAAAATACCTAAGAATAAATTTAAATGAGGAGGTGAAAAACCTATACACTGAAAAACTGACATAGATTAAAGAAACTGAAGACATAAAAAATAGACAGATACTCCATGCTCATGGATCAGAGGAATCAGTATCGTTAAAATGTCCACTCTTACCCAAAGCAATCCACAGATTCAGTGCAATCCCTATGAAGATTCCAACAGCATTTTTCACAGAACTAGAAGAAAGCCTAAAATCTGTATGGAACCAAAAAAGACCCCAAATACCCAAAGCAATCCTGAGGAAGAACAAAGCTGGAAACATCACCCTTTGTGATTCTGAACTATATTACCAAGCTACAGTAGCCAAAATAGTATGGAACTAGCATCAAAACAGACATACAGGGCACCTGGGTGGCTCAGTCGTTTAAGTGTCTGACTCTTGATTTAGCTCAGGTCGTGATCTCATGGTTCATGAGTCTGAGCCTGGCACTGAGCTCTGGACTGATGGCGTGGAGCCTACTTGGGATTCTGTCTACCCTCTCTACCTCCTCTCTACCCCTCCCCTGCTGTGTACGTGCACTCTCTCTCTCTCAAAATAAGTAAACTTAAAAACAAAAGACATACAGATTGATGGAATTAGAATAGAGAACCCAGAAATAAACCCATGCATACACAATTAATTTACGACACAGGAGGCAAAAATATACAATGGGGAAGGGATGGTCTTCAATAAACGGTTCTGGGGAAACCGGGCAGTCACATGAGAAATAATGAAACTGGACCCTTTTCTCACACCACCCACAAAAATAAAATCAAAACTGGTTAAAGAGTTGAACGTAAGACCTGAAACCATGAAACCCCGAGAAAAAAACACAGGTGATGAGCTCCTTGACATCAGTCTTGGCGATGATTTTATGGATATGATGCCAGAAGCAAGAGCAACATAAGTAAGTGGGATCGTTTCAAAGGAAAAAGCTTCTGCTCAGCGAAGGAAACCATCAACAGAGTGAAAAGACAACCTACTGAATCAGAGAAAATATTTGCAAACCATATATCTGATAAGAGGTTAAGTTCCAAAATGTATCAAAGATTCCTACAACTCAATAGCACAAACAAACAATCCAGTTAAAAAATTGGCAAAGGATCTAAATAGGCATTTTTCCAAAGAAGACATACATATGCTCAACAGGTACATGAAAAGGTGCTCAGCATCATTAGTCATCAGGAAAATGCAGATTTAAAAAAATGAGATATCACCTCATTCCTGTTAGAATGGCTACCATCAAAAAGACAAGAAATAACAAGTGTTGGTGAGGATGTGCAGAAAAGGGAACCTTCATGCACTGTTCAGTGGAAATGTAAATTAGTTCAGCCACTATGGAAAACAGTATGGAAATTCTTCAAAAAATTAAAAGTAGATCTAGCATATGATCCAGCAAGTGCACTACTGGGTATTTACCCAAAGAAAACAAAAACTCTAATTCAAAAAGATAAATGCACTCCTATGTTTACTGCAGCAGAATTTACAAAAGCTAAGATATGGGAGCAACCCAAGTGTCCATGGACTGATGAATGGATAAAGAAGCTGTGGTGTGTGCGTGTACACACACACACACACACACACACACACACACACACCGGAATACTACTCAGCCACAAAAAAAGGAGATCTTGCCATTTGTGACAACATGGACGGACCCCGAGGGTATAACACTAAGCAAATTAAGTCAGAGAAAGACAAATACCACATGACCTCACTTACATGTGAAATCTTAGAGCTCACAGATACAGAGAACTGACTGGTGGTAGCCAGGGCTGGGGTGGGGGCTGGAGGAAATGGGTGAAGGGTCAGAAGGTACAAACTTCCAGTTATAAAATGAACAAGTCCTGGGGAGGTCACGCACAGCATAGTGACTACAGTTAAAGACGTGGTATTGCACATTTGAAAGCTGCTAAGAGAGCAGATCTTAAAAGTTCTCATCACAAGAGGGGCACCTGGGTGGCTCAGTCAGTTGAGCATCCGACTTGGGCTCAGGTCCAAATCGGGCTCTGTGCTGACAGCTCAGAGCCTGGAGCCTGCTTCAGATTCAGTCTCCCTCGCTCTTTGCCCCTCCCCCTCTCATGCTCTGACTCTCTCTCTCTCTCTCTCTCTCAGAAATGAAAAAATCATTTAAAAAAAGTTCTCATCACAAGAAAAAAGTTTGTAATTATGTATGGTGATAAATGTCAACTAGACTTACTGTGGTGATCACAATATATATAAATATGATATTATGTTGTATACCTGGAATTAATATTATGTCAATTATATCTCAATTTAAAAATAAATAAAAGATATGGCATCTGGGTGGCTCAGTCAGTTAAGCATCTGACTTGGGCTCAGGTCATGATCTCACAGTCCATAAGTTCAAGCCCCGCACCAGGCTCTGTGCTGACAGCTCAGAGCCTGGAACCTGCTTCAGATTCTGTTTCCCTCTCTCTCTTCCTCTCCCCTGATCATGCTGTCTTTCTCTCTCAAACATAAATAAACAAATAAATACAATTATTAATTTTTAGAGATGTGATAGTGATATTTCTTGTTTAAAGAAATAACAAAATCTTTTTTTTATTAATTTTTTTTAAACGTTTATTTTTTTTTTCAACTTTTTTTTTTTTTTTTTTTTAATTTATTTTTGGGACAGAGAGAGACAGAGCATGAACGGGGGAGGGGCAGAGAGAGAGGGAGACACAGAATCGGAAACAGGCTCCAGGCTCCGAGCCATCAGCCCAGAGCCCGACGCGGGGCTCGAACTCATGGACCGCGAGATCGTGACCTGGCTGAAGTCGGACACTTAACCGACTGCGCCACCCAGGCGCCCCTTAAACGTTTATTTTTGAGACAGAGAGAGAGACAGAGCATGAACGGGGGAGGGTCAGAGAGAGGGAGACACAGAATCTGAAACAGGCTCCAGGCTCTGAGCTGTCAGCACAGAGCCCGACGCGGGGCTCAAACTCACGGACCGGGAGATCATGACCTGAGCCGAAGTTGGCCGCTTAACCGACTGAGCCACCCAGGCGCCCCAAGAAACAATGAAATCTTTACAGATAAAATGTGATGTCTGGCATTTGCTTCAAAACACTCCCAAGAGAGGGGCTCCTGGGTGGCTCAGGCCGTTAAGCATCCGACTTCAGCTCAGGTCATGATCTCATGGTTTGTGAGTTCAAGCCCTGTGTCGGGCTCTGTGCTGACAGCTTGGAACCTGGAGCTTGCTTCAGATTCTCTGTCTCCCTCTCTCTCAAAAATAAATAAATATTTAAAAAAAATTTTTTTAATAAATAATAGAAAAAAAAAAACCACTCCTGGGGGTGCCTGGGTGGCTCAGTTGGTTAAACGTCTGACTTCGGCTCAAGTCATGGTCTCCTAGTTTGTGAGTTCGAGCCCTGCGTTGGGCTCTGTGCTGATAGCTCAGAACCTGAAGCCTGCTTTGAATTCTGTGTCTCCCTCTTTCTCTGCCCCGCCTCCTCTCGCACTCTCTCTCTCTTTCAAAAGTGGATAAACATTAAAAAACAACAATAACAAAAAAGAACAACAAAAAAACCCCACTCCTGAGGGAGAAGAGGAAGAGGCCTGGTGGGGCCTGGATTGGTAACTGTTGAACAGAGTGATAGGAACATGGGGATTATTACATTCTTCTTTTTGTTTGTTGTACTAAAAATATTCCATAATAGGGGCACCTGGGTGGCTCTGTTGGTTAAGCATGTACACTGTTACCCATAGCAGTTTTTATTCTTAACAGTAAAAAATTAGCAACCCAAACGTACATCAAGACGGAAATAGGTAAGCAAAGAAACACAACTCAGCAATCAAAAGGAATTAACCACTGATCCACACAACACAAGGAGTCTCAAAAACATGCTGAGGCAAAGAAGCCAGATAGAAGAGCAAACACTGTGTGATTCCCTAACACAGAACGTCTGTACAGGAAGGAAGACGTCCTATGCTGCTCCCCTGTACTGACACAAAGCCTGTTCTCTGGGCCGGCCAGCAGCATGGGGGCGAGGGACACTGGAGTGATGCAAATACTCTGCATCTTAGATATCGTCGTGTAGTGTTACTTGGGTGCATACTTTTGCCAAAACTCATCAACCTGCCCACTTAAAAATGGGCTCATTATACCTATAAGTTCCATCCAATCAAGTCGACTGAAAACCTCTCAATGAATGGTACCTTTAAAGCTGGTGTGCTTTACCGGCCGTAAATTTTACGCCCTTACCCCCAAAGAGAATATGTCGAACCCCAGTTCAGTATGTGAGAAATGAGTGCCGTGCAGGGAAAGATGGTGCCAGTGAGTGGGCAGAGGGACAGACTGGGACAAGCAAGTGTAACAACATGTCAATCACTGCAGAACCTAAAGACTGCATATTAGGAATTTTCTGTACAATTCTTTCAACTTCGCTGTATGTTTGGCATTTTCATAAAATGTTGGGGAGAGCACTGGTGTGGACGAGCACAAGCTCTCATTTCTCACCAGCCCCCGGGGCGATGGCCTGCTGTGAATCCAAGTAAGAGTCTCTCTTTAAATCATCCTGACAGATTTATGGGACTGCTGTTTTGGGACATACTAACCCTTGAATAGCATTACGGTTTCAAAATGCTGTTCTCTCATCCTCACAAAGCCCATGTTTATTTAGTGCCCACTGTATGCAGGCAGTGCGGGGTGGAGGGTCCTGGAAGCCACGACTCTCACTGGGTCAACCCTGTGAACAGGTGGGGGGCAACCACACATCGGCCTGCTCAGCACGGCTACAAAAGGTGCTCCAAACACTGAGGTAGAGACCAGGGCAGGCAGGCAGGCAGGGCGCCGAAGGGAACAGCTGTACACTTGGACTCATCGCACTCCGAAAAACAGGCCAGAAAAGCAGCGAGCCGCCTGGGCCCACCTGCAGCACGCGACTCATCCACTGGAAGCTGTCCTCCTCGGAGGCATCAGGCCGCTGCTCAGCCACAAGCACGATCCGGTCATCGTGCAGCACCGTCACGGAGAACACGGCAATCCTGGGGGAAGACGAGGACAAAAATGACCACCCAGCAAAGGGCACTGAGCAGGACACAGACACTCGCTCTCACTTGGACGATGTGAAAGTGCTAGTGTTCACAAGCCAATCTAGCAACCGGCCGCTTGCTGCGAATCTAAAGAGCAACCAGTCCCTAATCTCCTACAGTGTGGCTGAAATAAGTTCCAATTCACTAAAACAAAAAGGACTTCGGGGGAAAGCAAAACAACCAGGCACATATCTTAAAAGACAATTTTCCTTAATTATAATACATGTGGTACATTTCCGTGTGCAGAAATCTTTGTCCACAAGTATTATGAGTTCTATGGGGTGCCTGAGTGGCTCAGTCGGTTAAGTGTCCAACTCTTGGTCTCAGCTGGGGTCATGATCTCATGGTAATGGGTTCAAGCCCCGCATCGGGCTCTGTACTGACAGCGTGGAGCCTGCTTGGGATTCTCTCTTTCTGCCCCTCCCCCTTTCTCTCTCTCAAAATAAATAAATAAATTCTAAAAATTTCTTTTAATAACTTAAACATCTTTAAAGATAAATAATAACTTAAAAGCCTGCTTCTCAGACGCTGCCCTCCCTCCATGCATGTGCCCCCTCCCCTGGGGTCTGCTTTCTGGACGCCAGCCCTTCTCTCACTCCATCTCTCTTAATTTTTCTTTTCAACTTTCTTTTTCCTTACTTCCGGAGAAGTTCCTTAATCTGACTTTCCAACTTATCACTTCCTTCTCTAGCTGTTATCTATCCTACTGTTTATTCCATTTATCATGTTTGTGTTTAAGAACAAAGAACTCCTTTCACGTGCTAGCATTCTTGGGACATTGTTCCTATAGGGCACACTCTATCGGCTGTGGCTCATTCTGAGGTGGTTACGGTGGTGGGGACAGGAAGGTACCCTGTCCAATGGCAGATGCAATCACCCAGACCTCCATTAATCACTTGAGATGGCATGGCTTTCTCAGGATTGGCCTTCGCCTCCAGGTACCACCAGGTTCCGGTGGCCTCCCTAATCTAGTCCAGAAACAGGTGTGGGCCACCCTGACCTTATGCCTATGGATACCCACACCAACAGTGTCCCATTTTTGCTGTGAGGGCAGGTCACGATGTCCTGGCGTCCCATGCTCTAGGCACCCATACAGGCTTGCCCTGCCAGTTTCTCCAGGGTGGTCATCCCCCACCCCTGTAGTCCTGACCTAAGAGAAGGGCCAGCAGTGCCCACCATTTGGCAGAATTCCTTAAGGATTTCTTTAAGGGATATTCAAAGGCAGGGTCTAGCCAGGCTCAGGGGTACCTTAGTGTGAGTAACAAGAGCACCCCCTTGAGAAGAAAATTGAAAAAGCTCCGTCAGTTGAATGGGCCAACTAGGAGACCAGGCTGCTCCTCCAGGGCAAAGAGCTCAGGAAGTGAACAGAGTCAGACAGGGTTTTCCTCTCCTCACCCCAGCTGCCCTGGGTCTAGGCCAGAGGTCCATTTATTGGCTCAACAGAAATGAGAATCTTTAAAGGGCTTGCCTAACACACTAGAAAAGCTGAATTGATTCTTATCCCAGGAGCAAGGTAGGGCCTCTGTGTGTCTCGCTGAACCTTAGCAGAAGAGACACTCGGCCATCGGTGATTTCAGAGCACCTGGTACTTGGTTGTTTCGGTTTGCACATCTAGGTTCTAGGATGCTGACCCAAGTGCTCCATGGGCCTCATCCTCTGAAAGAGCTGCGTGAGCACTGTGAGAGGTGAGGACAGAACAGGCTCCTGGCTGCAAAGATCATCCTCTTTCCGTGAAGTTTTCCTGATGGGCCGGAAGTTTTAGGTTTTGTGTATTCAAATCACTGGGCTTTCCTTCTACTGAAGACAGACTTCTCAACTCAAACTGTAAGTAGAGAAGGGATCTAGAGCCACAGCACAGGGACCCGCAGCGCATCACCTGCCTCTGTAGACAAACTTCATGGGCTCCACAGCCAGCGCAGTGGCCACGATGTCATCCGCGTTGTGTCTACGAACTCCAACCACCATTAGCCCATCCAGCTTGCCCACGACAAAAACCAGGTTATCCTGGAAGCAAGGACGCTGGTCAGGACTCAGGATACGCAGGCAAGCCCTGGGGGGCCAGGCAGCTGATGGCTGCTCCAAGCAGCCAAAAGCACATGGAAACCAAGGAACAGACGGGTCCACATGGCCCAGGGGTGGCTATGGGGTGGAAGGGTCATGCAGCCTGGTGGGCTGGGCTGGGGGCCAGGGGACATCTGGAGGGGAGTCGGCGGTGGAAAGGTGAAGCTGTACAGGACTCCTACTGCTACTGGGCCTACGGGCATTAGGAACATCCTGAGCTGACAGTCCTGTCGTGTTTGCTGTCCTGTGCACTATGGGATGTGGAGAGTAGTCATGGCCCCTGGATACCCAATAGATGCGGGCAGCGTCCCTTCCACTGAGGTGTGGAGGCCCAGGTCCTGGCAGCAGAACATACTCACAGGCCCGATGAAGCCCAGCAGCCCTGTCCTGGTGAAAGGCCTGTCAGACACGGGGGCTCCTCCTGCTGTGACCGGGACAGTCTGCATAGAGCAGAGAGGGGACAGTCAGGCTGTGGTCCATGGATAATCAACCAGCTGGCCAGTAAGACCCAGCAGGCAAGGAGGAGAGCTCAGCACACACTCTGCCTGCTGGCAGATGAGGCTGTCGCCCAAGGTTCCCTGGGCGGGGGAAGGAGTCCCTGCCAGCAGATGAGACCCTCCTGGGGCTCCCACACCCAGCATGGCCTGTGTCCCTCCTGCTACCCCCTTATTTCCACGTGTCCAGTGCCTGGCCCAGAGGAGTGGGCACTCATTGGACTCATCCCAACAAGTCAACACTTCCAACATGCAAAGTGCTGGCTTCCGGGAGCTGATCTTGCCCAGTGTGCTGCATCAGTGCTTATGGAACTTAACTCCAACATAAAGGTCACAAGAAGGTACAAACCTCAAAGACGCTCTTTGTGATTCCAAGTAGTCCATAGTACGCTGTGCCAGTTGCGCTGGAATTGACACATATTTCTCCAACCTCATCAGTTTTACAGAGATAAGGGGTACCTTCTACCTTCACAACACACACATCAGCTAAAAAGAGAAAAAGCCCTCAAAATCATAAGCATGGAAATACACTTAAATGGGTCATTCACAGAGATCTACTTGCTGCTACGTTTGCAGTTATGGAAACAAAACATTATATACGCAGTGTGTTCTTAGGATGAGTTCTAGGACATGTAGAATCCACGCTCTATGCAGGCGCAAATCTACATTTTATACGTAGTGTGTAACCACAACACAATGCATCCTGCACGTATAAGCCCAGGCTGACAGGATTCCACGCCCCCTCATGTGGCCCTCCTGAACCCACGGGACAGGCCAGCTGACCCCGTAGTTCCCTTGTCACTAAGCAGTTCCCCAGCAGACAATCCTGCCTGCTGCCGGCTCTGAGCATTGGGGACCTTGCCTGTCAGGTCACTGCAGCCCCAGGCCGGCCAGCCCTGCAAGAGCAGGCCCACAAACAGCTTCCAACAGAAGAGTGACGTGCGTGCCAGAACACACAGGTGTCTGTTAAAACAAACTCGGTCACTCAGTGATGAATTAAGCAGCCTGTGGGGGCCTGCGCACTGCCCTCCCTTGGACTCTAATACATGCTCCTGTCCAAAGACTCAGGCGATCAGGAAGACAAAGAAGGGGCACTCATTCAGCAACTTTTGTTTATTCACAAATAAAGTGGAGGCTGGTGCTCCTGTGCAGGTCACTGTGAGACCGCAGCTCACAGCCAGATACTCTCACAATAAGGCACGAAAGGCCGCAAATCCACTTCTTGCGGGGCTAACACAGTGCAAGGTTAAGTATCTGCTTAGCAAGGTGCCATCAGCCCTCACCAGGCCAATCGGCTCCGCAACTCTCCCAGTGAACACATGCTGACCTGGGGAGCACTGCACACACACACCCAGAGGAGCACTATACACACACACACACACACACACACACACACACATGCATATAGGGGAGCACTATACACACACACCACACACCTAGGGGAGCACTGCATGCGCACACACATGCACACACCCGGGGGACCACTGCATACACACATGCACCGAGAAGAGCACTATGCACACACACTCCTAGGGGAACCCTGTGCACACACATGCACACTCCTCAGGGAGCACTGTGCGTGCACACACACACACACACACACACACTCCTAGGGGAGCACTGTGTGCACACATGCCTAAGGAGGGTGGTCAAGATAGTTACCCATGAATCTCAGAAAGGCCTGCATGGTGAGGAGACAGCAGAGCAGCTGTGAGGTCATCGCAGTGAGGGGTAACCTCAGAGCAGCATGAACAGAGCATCCCCTATTCACAACTGTCACTGGGGACTCCTGGGCCAGGCTCAGTGCTCAGTTTCCCTCTGCGACACTTAGGTCGCTCTATCACCCTCTCCTGTGGCATTGCCGTGGGGCCAGCATTCAG
Source organism: Panthera uncia (assembly GCF_023721935.1). Classification (NCBI taxonomy): domain Eukaryota; kingdom Metazoa; phylum Chordata; class Mammalia; order Carnivora; family Felidae; genus Panthera; species Panthera uncia. Next base: position 230,207 of record NC_064810.1, read on the forward strand.
GCGCACAGGGCCTAATGGGCAGGAGGGCTCACGTAGGCCTTTCTAGAAGCCACAGGAATTTCCTGGAAGCTTCAGGGTCATGCTCCTAATGTAACACATACTCCTTGCTGGTATAACCCAATTATCAGGCTGTTTACAGACGTGCAGTGAGGTTAAGTGCCTCAACATGTGTGACACACGAAGCCTGTACCTGGCCTGCAGGGACTGCTCCGTTTCCCAGACACCGGACAAGCACAAGTCAGGTTCAGAGGCCACAAGCACACCCTCATATTTTCGCTCAACCTTAAATTTATCACAAGGGCAGGCAAAAACTGAAAAGATGTATTACAAATTAAAACACCAATTTATACAGAAAAACATTGTTAATAAGCCTTTTACTTGTGTGCTTGCAGAGCACTCCTTCAAAGCCTGGAGCACTTTGGACTCTCCTTCTGTCAACCGCTCGCAGGACAAGACACACTCCGGCTGCATCCCTCACCTCCAGGCAGCACCTGACCCACGTCCTGAACAGTAAGAACTGACAACTTCTCTTCAGTATCAACTCTGATCACGCCAAAACTGAGACCGCTCATCGACAGGACAGCTTTTCGTGGAGGAGGTCCTCCCAGGTCTGGTGGCCTAGAAAATGAAACCAGACCAGCTGACAAGGGGACAGAGCCCATGGGGGAAGGGACCCACGGCCCACCTAGCCTGCAGGACGATGCTGCACCAAAGCCCCTCTCGGCACCACACCCTGTGAGGACAACAGGCCACACGACTGGCCACAGCAGACAGTCTTCCTGAAGGCGCTGCAGCGTTTCCACCCCACGTGCTATTCCCCACGTGGGGACCTGCACACACCTCCCACCCAGAGGCAGGGTCTGCGTCCCTTCCTTCATCTGGTGGGCCTGTGACAACCGTGTAAGTGACACTTTGTGACTTCCCAGGAGGGGTCCTAACGGTGATTCAGCTTCTACCTGGCTGTGCTGAGACCTTTGCTGGAAGCCCTGGACAGCCAGGTGAGCAGAATGACGTGCCTGCACAGGCCCAGGGCAGCCCGCTCCAGAGACCAGAGACTGTGCTGGAAGCCACGTCTGCCAGTCCAAACTCTGGACACAGAAAGCAAGGGAAATACAATGGCTGTTGCCAGCAGGTGTGGGGGTGGGGTGCGCAGCTGCAGCTGGGACCCAAGTAACAAAGGTCAGCGTTTTCTCCAGTGAGAAAAAGCACACTGTTGGGCAAGAGATGTCACCACAGAACAAAGGAATGAAGAACACCTTACGGCGTGTGAAGGATAAAGATGTTATTTTTCTTGCTGAGTTGTTAAAATTCTAGGATTATTGAAGACTTGCACATATGAAAGCACAGACTATGAATATACTAATCTAACAGTCTCAACTAACCATACCGCCCCCCACCCCAGGATGGCACTCGGAGCTCCTGGGGACAAGAGCCCTGGGGCAGGCGAGAGGTGACCTGGGAAGGAAAAAGTGGCCTGGGTAGCGCCATGGGTGTGGGAGGAGCACAGGAAGGACGAGACCCTGCCCTCTGGGCTGTGATGGAGGAGCACAGACGGCCCTGGGGGCTTCCCCGTGAGTGGGCGGTGCTAAGCATGGGTCACGGTGCTTCTCCAGGAAGGGTGAGGGCCCCACAAGCACAGACCCCCGTGCACTGCTGCCAGCACTGCAGATGCAGGGCCCTCCCCAGGGCAGGGAAGAGCCCTGGGCTGCTATGTTTACCAAGGCCAAGGAGGAGGAGAGGCGCTCAGGGAAGACAAGCCCATGATTACAGTCCTGGGAGCAGCTACACAGGTCCCACCACCAACAGGGCGAGGGGCATGTGCCCGGGGGACCGCGCCATCACTCTGCACACACGCCTGGGAACCTGGCACAGGATGGCGTGTTAATTGCTCCAGAGCGTTGATTGCTCCTACTGCTCAGAGACAGACGGGCTGTATTTGGTGCCACAGGTAATTCAGCTGTAGGAGTGAGAACTCCGTGTTTACAAGACTGAGCAAGCAACCACATTACCTGCGGATGGCGACCGTCAGCGCCTCAGGAGAACTGGCGCAAGGACAGATGACCTCTGGCCTCAGCCCTCTAGACTGGAAGACATTGAGGAACGCATCACAGGAGGATATGGACCCTGCGTGAGACAGAGGGAGACAAGCGGAGGGGTGGGCTGTTTCCATGAAAAACACGGTGCATTTTGAAATCACTAGCAGAGAAGAGTTGGAAATTCGTCCCAGAAAGCCTGTGTCTAACCCCTGCCGTGTTTCTGAGTTCTAACTCACAGCCAGCCTTGCCCTCACCCCTCCTCCCAGGTCTGCCGAGTGGGAAGTGACAGAGGAGTGTTTACAGGCAACTCTTCCTCCTCACAAGGCCCAGGTGCATGTAAGTGCCTGCTGCGGAAAGCGCCTTGGGGCCACGGGGTCCCTGCCATGAGCGGCCCATGCACCACCCCCAGGCTGCCCCCCTGCTTCTTCCCTGCTCTCCCTGGCCAGTCCGGGGTGTCACAGATGTGGAAACTCAGCTCCCCGGCAGGTGGGTGCTGCCTGCTTGGGGCCGCAATCATCAGGACCCCAGGGCTGTACCACAAACCTCAAGCTCTCTGCCACAGAGAGGCCCAGGAAGGGGAGGGGCCCGCGTCCTACTCGTGCTGGGCACTGGTAGACAGCAGAGGACACACAAGACAACCCAGCTCATTCAGGGGGCATGCGGAGCGGCAGGATCTGAGGTTTGTGGAGGATCAGGTCTGGCGAAGGGCTTCCTCGCGGAAGCCTAGTGACTGGGAGGGTGGAGGCAGTGCCAGGTGAGAAGCTGTTGGCAGTGGGCTGTTCAGGTGGCTCGGGGACACAGAGCAGCGAGCAGCTCTCGGTATCTTGGAGGCAGGATGGAGGGGGCCCTGCTGGGCCCACGTGTGGGTGGAGGAGCTAGAAGGCGGTGTGCCCTCCTGAGCGGTGGGGGACCCAGGGGTGCAGGGCTCTCAGGGCCCTTCTCACTAGGGGACTAGATGAAAGGCCAGCCTCTGGTCCAGGGTGGTTTCAATGCAAAAACAGCAGCACACAGCTGTTAAACCCACAAGAAAACCCACCTACCTGGTCAAGGGCTTTGTGCTGCATAGAAAACCCACCAAAGGTCAACGGAGCCTCCCCTGCGGCAGGCCTCGGACAGCCCCCAATGGGCAGCCACGCTCAGACCCTGTGCAGAGCCCAGGGCGCACATCAGCCGCCAGGGGAAATCCCACAAGGAGGTGGAGCCAGATCAGTGGGGCCACAGGGACCAAGGACGGAGGCTGGGACAGGCTCCCAATTAGCATCTACATTCTGGTCATTTCTTAATGTATCTTCTGTCAATGGTGTTAAAACTGCTTTTAAACTCAGAGCCTTCATAAACATGCATGGGAGATACCAGTGAGTACCCCCACCCCTCCTCACTCCCCGCCACCAGGGGTTGTATGTCACAGCAGGTTACAGGACATTCATTTATTTCATGCACACGGAATGTCGCCATGCTGTTTCTTCCATATTCTACTAAAGCCTCTTCCCCCCAGAGTCAGGCCTGCGGGAGGAGAGGCCACGTCCTCCATCAGCTGGGCTTACTCACAGGGGTTTGCGCCATCGGCCACGATCAGCATGCGCAGCGAGCTGAGGCTGACGTCCCTCTGTCCTCGCTGAGCTAGGAGAGACCAGTGCATGTCTCGGGATTTCACCAGCGCGGCCCGGGCTGCAGAGGAGGAGCACAGACATGCCCTGTGTCATGGGAAAGTGGTGCCCTGGCACCTCACAGACACACATGCAGGTGCACGAGAGGACAGACAACACAGACTTGTGTTTCTGGCCACAGGCTCCCTGCAGCCATGTCCCATAGGCAGTGCAACTGTCCTGACCTGCTGTGTTTAAAAACCAGCTCTGAGGTCTGATTCAGACACAGAAATCTCAGATCTGTCTCCCAACTTTAATTTTCTCTTGGAAGCTCTATCTTGCTCTTCCCATGTCTGCTCTTCTGTCTTCTGTGGTCCCTACCTGAGCTGCTGACTCACACGGTCATGTGGCCAGGCCTGGCGCGTGCTGGGAAGACACCAGGATGTGAAGAGACAGACTCGGCCCTCAGTCCTGGCTGCGCACAGACTAGTGGGCCACACCTGCCAAATCCACCACAACTTGAGCTGTCCTCCATAAAACAGGAGAAACAGAGACAGCTACCACCCAAGGCTGCTGCAAAGATGCACAGCAGAGCACACGCCCAACGTCCGCATGTGGCCGCCAGCGCTGCGATCAGCATGGGCAGTCACCGGGGACAAGTTAGTGGGAGAAAAGAGACCTGAGGCCCAGCCTCTGGGCTTTCTGAAGGTGCCCCCCAGCCCTGCTGGAGTAGAGGCAGGGCCGAGGGTTGTGCAGGTGCTCAGGGAGCACTGCAGCTAACCAAGGCAGGGGGCAGGGCAGGGCACGGCAGGGCCCATGGGCAGCCCCATGGCACTCTGTCTACACTGCTTCCTTGGAATCAGCAGCTCTGCTAGTGGTGGCTTGAAAAGCCCGGCTTCAGATTAAAACCCTCTCTATCTACTACTAAGAATTGGGAGTAGTGATGTGACTGTAAAGGAAGTTTCAAGAGAATAAAATCAGAAGCCTATGGTCCTTGCAGGAGAGAGCTGTCATGGCGCTGTCCTCCACAAGGGTCATCCAGGCCGTGCACGCAGGTCAGGCAACGTCTGAGACGTGGTCACGGCACACGCGGGCTGTGGGGGCTCCTCAGCCTGCATCTGCAGTTCTGCGTGTCAGCTTTATTGTTTTCTTAATCTAAGTGACCTCTTTAATGAAGGGTGAATCCAACGACGGTGCTGTTTCCCGTTACCTTTATACGAACACACTTTCTGAATCCAGGACAGTGGGTTCACTTTCATCAGTGCGTACGGGATGCTGACCACGTGCATCCTATTCATAACACTCTGTGAAAAAAACAGAGGTGCTCAGGGGCAGGCCTCGTCCAGGGGCAGACAGCAGAGGGCCACATCACGCCAGAGAAGGCAAAGATAACGTCAATGGCCTTCTCATGATGACACTTCATTTCAGATAAGGGTTAATTACATCACCTAAAAATAGGCATTGGTGTCATCTATTGATATGAAGCACTAGAATCCCTCATTGCAACAATTAGATCATTTAGCATACAACACTCACTGTTAACACTCCATGCCACAGACCAGCATCCCTTTTGAAATCCAGCACATTTGTTAATGTTTCAGCTGAAAGTGGACAAAGATGGTTAAACCACTGAGTGACCCTCTTCACAAGTCATGTGCATTTTTAAAGAAACTGAGATGAATACATCATTGACATGAAGGGTTTTAGGAAACATACACATTTCCAAACATCATGCACTAATTCATCAATTATCTTGGTTATCTATTCATATTACCAGAAAAACTCAAAAGTAGGTCAATATGACTTTGGATTCAAACAGAGAGCTGTGCTGATCCCTGGTCCGAAAACACAAGCAACGGCATGCCCAAGGCGGCTGCTCAAGCCTCTCACTCTGCAGTGAGATGTGGGGTGAGGACTCACCATGGACACACTTACTTCTCACTTTACACCCAGACTCCCCCATTTCTCGCACCGAGGCCACTACCCTACATCTTCGGGCAATGTCACGGGCTGCTCGTGTTGTACCCCCCTCAGAAAGCTGCCCCTTCTCTCTGCTCTCCCCCAGCGGAGGTGGCGGACGCATGAGCGGGTGGCGACCCAGGCCACACACAGCCTTGTGCTCGGCAGGACCTGGCTCCAGGCCCCACACAGGGGCTGTGAGCAAATGTGGCCCCCATCAAAACCACAGCAACGCCCAGGTGCATCCCCACAGGATGGACACCAAAGGTGAACACAGGTCTGCTGTGCCAGGAAACATGAGTGCTTTCTGAATAGGTTCTATGCACACGCTCCCTTTGTTAGCTAAAGAGCCCACATGAGAAGTGATACATAGATCTTGACAAAAAGAAAACCATGTGACTTGATTTAACGAATCCAATTTTTAAAAAATTATTCAGGCCCTTGAATATATCTAAAATCATTTTCCAAATCTTAACTGAAGTCTTCAGCTACCCCTTTTAATTTCATTATTTTTTTACCCCTTACTTTTAAACACCCATATTTTAGTTATTTAAACATACCATTCAATTTACTTTCTAGTTTTATTCAATTCCAGTATTGCTATGGTAAGGAAACTACCATGTATCCATTGTTATAGTTTTTAAAATAACAGTTCTCTAAGTTAAATATCCGATATTTAACAGTAAATTGGGGGGGGGGGAGCTACCTATATGTTACCAACAGAAAATCTACAACCATAAAGATTCCATTTCTGTATTTGCATGCATGACAGCTTAAGCCAAAACCATACTCATAGAATATAGTAATACAAACGTGGGTCCAATAAGAGGGTTTTCCATTTTTTTTTTAATGCAAGATACACTGCCTCTCAGCTACATCACAGATTGAACCAGCCCACCAGGCATAAGCAAGTGGTAGTGTGTGAATTTCATGCTCCGTAAAATCAACACACACATATATTTTTTGGAAAGGCCCCTGAGTGGGGCTGCCGGGGTGACCTAACACCCACGCCTCCAGCATGAGCAGAGAGAGCACCGAGCACCCTGGCTGGAAGAGCTGCCCGCATGCCCTTACCTTCCGAGTAGCCGCAAGCCTGGGTCAGAGCCCGGCATTGTGCCAGCAGGGATGCGTGGGACACCGTGACCCCCACTGTGCTGCCTTCTTTGCTTGTTTTATACTGAAAGATTTCAAGAAAAAAAATCCATTATGTGACGCTTCTGGAGGCCACAGCAGACAGAATGGGAGGCTGGCAGAACTTAAAAAGGAGAAGTGGTCAGTCGTCTGTCCCTCACTAACCATCCTGTCACACCAGAGCACACTTTATGCCATGACTCTCAGGGTGACACCCACAGAGGAAACTAGGACACACCATGGGGCAAGTGTCCCAGCACACTGGTACACACAGGCTCCCCCTAACTGCTGACATCCCGAGGGAGCTGGGGAGGGATGATCAAGCAGGAGTGAAACCAGACCTGACTGAGCTCCCGTCCTACCCTTGCTGCCTCTGAGGTGATGGTAAGACAGAGGGTAAGTGTAAGCCTGTGACCACGCACACTGTCACGGGAAACGAGCTGGGCTCGTGGGGCCCGCAGGCTCCGAGTGGGACGAGGTCATTACCTCGATGTAGGCAGTCCCGGCCCCTGCATCCCGGGCCGGTGGATGCCAGTCTTTCGGGGGCTTGGTCAGATGCTTCCCATCGATCACCAACCAGGCGAGAGGGGGCCAACCTGTGAAGGCACGGACAAGGCACCGGCCCAGGCAAGTGGTGAGTGGGTCTCAGGGCTGAGCTGCCCGCCACTGGCAACTAGCCACTGAGCACCCAGGGAGGAGAAGTCTTGGTCCCGTTTACTCTACATTAATTCATATTTAAGTCAGTGGGTGCCTCTGACCTGTGACCACCACACCAAACGGTGTAGGCCTAGACCCTGAACTGGGGCAAGGGGTGGGTGGCGAGATACACAGGCTTGTGACCAGGACCTAACTCCTGAAGACCCCTCAGCCCACATAAGGTTCGGCTGCCACGAAAGGATACCCGTGCACCGCAGGTGGACTCCCCCGCCTACCTTTGAAAGCTGCCACCTCTCCGGTCTGTGCCTTGGGCAGGCCTTTCTGACAAGCATCCGTGGTCAGGGCCAGGGCAACGCCACAGCTTCCCAGCAGAAACCCAACCTGCTGGCTGCCGGCGTCCTGCACAAAACACGGCGAGGCGCTCATGGGGCCGCCATCAAGGGCCCTGCCCGCTCAGACCCACACACAGAAAGCAGAGTGCTTCACCTTGCCCTTGCAAAGTCCTACAACCCAATCCTATGTAGTAGAGACTATATTTTCATGAAAGTAAAATATAAGCATTTTTAAATTTAAAAGACATATTTTTGCAATGAAATACAAAGTTCTAGATAATGGGCTAATTTCTCAAAGTGTTTTCCTGCAAACAAACGACATTTTGGAGCATTTTAATAAACTCCAAAAATAACAGCATGGAAATTTCCACTTGAATTGTGTTTAAAATTTACATATTAACCTGGGGAGTCCCGACCTTTGACACTTTTACTTATTCCCCACAGAAATGCACATTCCCTGTCAACGCTTCTTCTATATGTGTCCCTCAGTAAAGGTTTGTCATTTTCTTCTTGCAGGTTTGACAAACCTCTTGCTTCTTCCGAAGAGTCTCTGTAGTCAAATATCTGTTCATCATATATTATCCTTTGAGATATACTGGTTTTATTTAAAACTTTACTTTTGGGATTCTTGAGTATTTGTTGCTGACAATGCTCACTTTAAGTACCTGAACTCTGAAATGGTAGAGAGCTTTAATCTTCTAAAATACATGCTTTGTCTACTCCTAAAATGCTATTCGTTTTCCATAACCAGACTACTGACATTTACACTTAAGATGGACTGGCTACCCAGAACATCAGCAAGCTCCCCACATTAATTTGTTGGTAACAAAAAACGCATGCCGTTATGTAAGTGGACAGAAATGCAAGAAAATTTCCATCTTGCATATTCAATATTATCACTGAGAAGTGAGCTACAATACATTAATTACTGTGTGATCTATTTATTAATTACTGTGTGATTTATTTATTCCCAAGAAATGAAAATTATTATCAATAAGCATATGGTTTTGGGAGAAAGTTTAACAAAATCTTATCAAATCATAAATTCTATTCATCAGAGAAAAAATGCTCACTGTCTGTACTGGAAAGTTCACAGAGATGATATATTAGCTCCATCTACAGCTTCTAAAAGTCCCTTTCACCAGCAAGATACGTAAAAATGAGTAACTGTCGGTGAAACCGCATCTAATGTCTCCCGAAGTCCTGCTGTGCAGGACCCTCCCTTGGGTCAAAGCAGCACCTGTCTGCCAGAACACGTCCTTTCCCGGGAGGGCAAGATAGGACGTGTCGCGTCTATGTGTCAGCTTTGGAAGAAAACCCCGCGGCCCAGACAGAGTGAACTACCTTTCTTGTTAGCGGCACTTCTATGGGGACGGGAACCAGCTCTGCCAGGAGACAGCCATAAAACCCCACCATGAACATCACAGGGTCACTGTTCGGAAACACCAGGGCCACCTACAACAGCGTGAAGGAAAACCATGAAACCCACTCACGAAGCATGCGATCATTCTCAACACTCAGGATCTCTGCTGACTAGATGGAATCTGGGGCAGTTTAGATGATCTTACAGCTTTTCAAATTGGGTTCAGAAAATGTGATTTGGAGGTTAATTCTTGGTCCTTAAACTCCCTCAACCATGTAACTTTTCATAGTTTTTAGGCTGGGATCTTTATTCCACATGCAACAAAATAATTTAAAATGTTTGTGTCTAGAGGCAGTCCAGCCCCAGTCTGGCTGTGGGATGGGGACCCGGCTCTGTGCACTCTATCTGGGCAGCAGCTGAGGACCCCTGGTGAGGTACCGCCCCCCGCCCCCACATCCGCCAGTCCAGGTGAGAAGTGCTGGAACCAACAGGAAGAGTAGACTCGGAATCAAATGACACCTAAAGTATCTTCCAGAAGGTAAGGTCCAACACCAAAGTTTTAGCTGAACAGATCTTCACTCAAGGCTTCAGTGTACTGACAGGGGAGGGGGCAGAGCACCGAACACCTCAGCTAAGACCCCTACAGCTGCTGCCTCCTGCGGACTCCCTGGGGGGCCCACCTGATCACCATGCTGCCACTGTTTAAGCCGTATCTTCTATTTATCTTACATTTTTATTTTTATCAAAAACATTTAAAAAACACACAATTTAAGATGACAAAAAGTACTAATGAAAAGTAATACCCATATGTTCTGCCTTTCCTCACTCCCCAAGGCAACCACTTAAAAAATATCCTAGGGGTGCCTCAGTGGCTAAGTCGGTGAAGCATCAGCTCTGATTTCATCTGACTCTGATTTCGGCTCAGGTCACGATCTCACGGTCGTGAGGTTGGGCTCTGCGTTGACAGCATGGAGACTGCTTGGGATGCTCTCTCTGCCCCTCCCCAGCTGGCGCACCAGCATGCACACTCGCTCTCTCTCAAAACAAACAAACATTTTTTAAACATCTTACATCTTCCTCTTGCTATTTATTCATATTTTTAAATATTATGATGCTTATACTACTATATTCTATTTTTTGAACATGTCTCAGTATCGATTCTTTTTCCTATCACTGTAGATGAACACTCAGCCCTCTGTGTTCCTGCCTCTTTCTCTTCCTCCATCCTCCAGCTTCCATTTCTTAGAACATCTGATAAACTTAAAAGCTATTTATGGAACAAGATTTTTATAAGCTCCAAATCTTGTAGTGAGTTTGCTTGAAACCATAAATGGTAAGTCAGAAGAGTGGACAGACTGCTGATGTGGGCCCTTGGACACAAAACAATGGCTGCTAATAACTCTCCACTTCATTAAGACAAAACTCAAGCTACACCTATAGTCTCTGCTTGAGGTCTGGAAATCGAGTTTCTAGCAAGTTAATCTGTTGAAAAGGGCAAAGCTCTCCTTCAAAAGTTGATGTAACAGTGGTTGCACCAGAACTATGACCTGTAGCTTTGAGACTAAGTGTTTGGTATAAAAACATTTTTAGAGAATTTGTTATAAAGAGTCGTGTTTGTTCACGTTTACAAACTCTATTCCTCAAGGGAAGAGAAATTTGCCACCCACATCTCATAATGAGTTCATTCACTGTGATCCTGTCAATCTCTCATAATTAACCTAACTACGTGGACTCTCTCACAAGTCAAGAAGAATATCTGGAAGTCTCTGTCCCTGCAGGAATCTTTTTCAAGAAAAATAAATTAGTGATTCTGGATTCATTTTAAAGCACACCATAAATCAGGAATTCTTACACGCTTGTTCTAAAGCACAAGCATTGTTCTCATACTATTCACATGTTTACAGCCTCGTCCACATCTGCTGATGGTGACAGCTACCACCACCTTTAGTTGCTTTGCTTTCCAGTTTCCACTGGCCAATTTGTTCTAAAATGCTCCACCACGTGTGTTAAATACCTATCGAAAGTATTTTCCAAGTAGCCAAGCAGTCGGGTGAGCTCCTAAGTCTTACCAGATGCTCAGGAGCAAGCCCCAATCCTGGGACCTCCGTCCTCCTGGGCTGCCCTGCTCTGCGGCTCACTCCTGTTCCCCTTGGAAGCTCAGAGGCTCCTTTCTGTACCCGGTCCTGCTGCGGAAGCAGTAAGGAGTGTTGCTGAGCTTTGCTGCAGGCCCTTCACTTTGAAGCTAACACCCTCCAGCTCCAGGATGCTGACTGGCGTTACTACAACCATTTACAACTCTCTACTCTCTGTCCTCCTTCCTGTCTGGAACTCCTACTGGCCAGATGCTGGACCTCCTTGACCAAGTCTCACGTTTGCACTATTTGTCCTTCCCACTTTCCATCTCTTAGTCTTCCCTACTAGCATCTTTTTCTTGATTTATGGAGCAATATGTTCATCTTAGTTCTCTAGGGATAGTAATACTAATTTTTTAAAAATTCCTTTTCTGTTTCTGGCTTTCTGCCAAGTTTCTTTCCTCTTCCTCTCTCTTCCTCCCCTGCCTGGCCACCATCCCCTTCTCTTGTTTTTCTCTTCTTTGCCCTTTGGTTGTTCTCTTTCATTCAGGTTTCCTTCTTCAAATGTCCTTGGCGACTGGTTTCTATTTAAAGAGTGGGCACTCAGAGTTGCATGAAACTTACAGTTTCACTACTGGGTGATCTGACCACAGGCAGCCTCTCTCACTAGATTTTCTTACTACTGGGTGTCCTGTCCTCCATCCTGGATGTTCTGGTCTACCTGCACTTCTCACGTCTGGTTCAGTTTGCCTGGAGCAGTGCTGGCCAACAGAACTTTCTATGATAATACAAATGTTCTATCTTCAAGCTATCAAATGTGGTAGCTATTAGCCACATGTGGCTTATGCATGAGCCCTCGAAACGTGGCTTGTGTGACTGAGGAACTAAATTTTTTATTTTATTTACTTCTGGTCAATTTAAGTAGCCCCATGTATCTACTGCCAAAAATGTTGGGCAGTGCAGTAAGTACAAGGAACACCACGTCTCTAGCCTCCTTCGTAACCACCTTTGCAGTGAGGCAAGAGGGGGCTGCCTGGTCATATGGAAGAGAGGAAGAGGTAAATAGGAAACACACAGAATTTCAAAGTTATATCAATGTTCTCTCATAAAACCTAAGCTTTGGGGACCTAATATTTATTAACATTAATATTTTTATTAAAATCAATATATATGAAGTCAAAGAGGAAAGAACTTGAAGAGTCAGTGGTTGGGCAATGAGGAAGAATAAAAAGAACCATCATCTTATGTACATCATCATAAACTTTTTCCATATTTAATATTTTTTCTTTGTTGACTTTAAATCCCTTGCGTTAATGCTAGAAGTCTAGCCAACTGATGGAATACTGATTTCAATGAGACATATTTTTAGAGTTTCTGTTTTTGCTCACTCCAATAAGTTATATTCTAGTTACTTACTCTGTCTCCAGGTTTAAGTAGTGGTTCATTCTTACTAGTCAGTTTATTAAGTAGAGTATAAGCTAGTTTTAAACTCCGACTCCAAAGTTTGCCTAAAATAAAATAAAAATACTAAGCAATGTAAAATTTAAGAAACTAATTATTAACATTTTAATGTAGCAATCACAATACCCCATAATGTACCATCATTCTATTGTTGGAAATTCAGGTAGTTTCCAACTGATAACTATTTTGCACAATGCTGTAATGAACATCGTAGTTTTATCTTAAACACAACTTATAGATTTATTTTTCTTAATACAAAAATAGAACAGGATTTTATTATAGAAAATTTAGAACATAGAAAAGCTAGCAGAAAAAAGTCAGCGTTATTTCGGTTACATGTACACACACACACACATATACACATGTGCAATTTTCAAGAAATGGGACAATACTTCATTCTGCTTTTCTCAATCAACATTGCACTGTGAGTGCATTTTCATGTCATTAAATGTCTCTCAACCACATCCCTTATCAGAGTGGCATACAGTTCTTTTAACCTTTATGATTCATGAGGTGGGTCCTACCTCCATCTCTAGGTTCCACTCAAGAGAAGACAGTCTGGGAGGTGTCAGTAACCTGCTCAGAGCCACTGGCTGCTGGAGTGGTGTGTCTGGCCCTCCAGGACCCAGCCCCTAGACCCAGGACCCCTCCCCGCTGGCACACAGTCTCAGTACAGAGCCCTAGTGGATGCTCAGCAGAGGACAGCTTCCCCGAGGAAGATGGGAGATGAAACAAAGAGTCAAGGTCTCTGGGGAGGTAGACCAAGGCCGGGGTGACATGGGGTAGGAAGACAAAAAAACCCGAGTCCATCCCCACACCCACAGCAGCCTTGACATTTACCCCATGCGATAATGTACCAAAGAGGTAACACAAGAGTCACAATTTACCTCCCTCAAATTCCTGTGGAGCAGCCACGCCCTCTGAATAAGTGGTAAAATTTCATTGCAAATAATACTAAACCTAGGCTCAACATTGTGAAGTGAGCAAACCGTGGGACCCAAGAAACAAATGAGAAAAAAAATACTCAATTCAAAGCACTGTTGCCTTTGTCTATATAGAAAGGTCAATTCAAGATGTTGATAACTGTAATACATACAGATTTCCAATCCAGCTATATAGAAAAAGAATAATGCATCATGACCAGGTCAGTTTATCTCAAGAATGCAAAAAGTTTCAACAGAAAATCAACATAATTTGTCACATTAACAAAGGTGAAAAAAAGTAAAACAATTTAACAATCACTCAGGATTTTAAATGATTTTTAAAATCCTTCTTAAATTCAAAATGGAAGGAAATTTCCCTAAAGTGATAAAATCCTATAGGAAATATCATAATCGATGGTCAGGTATTGAAAGCTTTCCCTGAAGAAGTAGAAATAAGTCAAGGACAAAGGCCTTTTTACTGAAAGTCTTAGCCAATGCAACAAGGTGGAGGGGTGGAGAGAAGGTAAGCGGTTGGAAACAAAACTCATTATTTGCAGATGATGTGACTGAGCACATTATGAATCTTTTATAACTGAAGTTAGCAAGGCTGCCAGACACCACAACAGTGTAGAAAGACTATCTCATTTCTGTATACTGGCAATAAATGTTAAGTAAAAATTTTTAATGATTGTATTTACAATACGATTAAAACAAACATGCCACATATCTAAGAATATGTGTTAAAAAAGATATGCAGTCTCACCACAAGAAATTATAAAACATTACTGAGATAAAGTGAAGATCTGAATGAATGGAAGGATATGTTATGTCCGTGCGCTAGAAGACTCAATAATGCGAAGGTGTCAATTTACAAACTGTTCAAAGCAATTACAACCAAAATCTCAACAGGTGTGCCTGTGGCACCTGACAAACTGATCCCAAAGCTGGCACTGACACACGGATGAGAACAGCTGACACACTCCTGCAGAAGGAAGCGAGATTCCTCCACGGATGTCAAGACTTACTACAGAGCCACAGTAATTAAGGAAGTGTGGTCCTGGCCTAAGGCTATATATAACCCAGTGGGCTGAAACAAAGAACCCCAACTGACCCACCGCATGTGGACCGGTCCACCTAGGACACAGGTGCGCTAGAGAAGAGTGGCAGCCTGTGGGGACGAGCACAGACGGCTGGCTATCCGTCCTGAAAATCTGACCCGAGACCCAGCCCCACACCACACACAAAACAGCAGAGCTCTCACAAGATACTAGAATAGCTTTATGATCCTGGCGGAGCGAGAGTCCTTGAGAACACAAAGCACTAGGCAGGAATGGAAGGGCCTTCTGCTCACTAACCTCCCATTCGGGAGTAACAGCCAAAGGACAAAGTGGGAGACACTTGTAGCACACGTCACTGACAAGGACTGGTATCCAGAGCACATACAAAATTCCCACAAATAACCCTATATTTAAAAATGTGTAGGGGCACCTGTGTGGCTCATTCGGTGAACCATCCGACTCTTGATTTTGGCTCAGGTCATGGTCAGGTCATGACCTCATGGTTTGTGAGCACGAGCCCCACATACAGCTTTGTGCTGACAGTGCTCTCTCTCCCTCTCTGCTTGCCCCTGTCCTGCTCATACTCTCTTTCTCAAGATAAATAAAGACAACATTTTTTTTTAATGTGTAAAAGATTCAATAGTACTTAACAAAAGAGAAAATCCAAATGATTCAAAAAAAAAAAAATCCAGGAAAAGATCTCAACCTACTCAGTCTTCAGGAAAATCCAAATTAACACCAAAATGAAATATTACTACCATATTCTCATCAGATTAGCTATAATAAGCCTGGCTGACAATGATGGGGAACAGGTGGGGCGAATACACTGATCAGGTAAACATAAACTGGGAAAGACTGGCATTATCTGATAAATGTAAAGATACGTATAATCTCAGACCCAACACTTCCACTCTGAAGTACATACCCTACAAAAATGCATGCTTATGTACCAGGTGGCACACCCCAGAATGTTCCTAGCAGCACAGTTTGTGATAGCCAAATCTGGATATCACCCAAATGTCTAGCAACATTATAACCGACCGATATGCAGATTCTGATATATATTCATTCCTTGACAGAGATCAATGTGCTGCAACTATACACAATAATATGGACGAATCTTAAAAGCATAATGGAAAAAGATTCTGCTTCCAAGTAGGAGAGAGTACTGGTGGCAGACCAGGGCTCCCACCTGAAAGAATTTAAAAACTGGATAAAATGCAGAAACCATCTGTTGGAGGCAGCAAAGTCAACTAAAGGAGTTAAGACTCCAGAGAGAAAACCCTTGGGGAGGGGAGCTGACTGTGCACAGCTGTTTCTTATAAAAGCTGGGTGTTTAGGGTTCTGGCACCCACAGGAGATGGAGTATCTCATGCCTCATGCCTGTGGATCACTGCCTCTGAGGCACGAAGAAAACAGCAGAGCTGCTGGCAGAGGCTGGGGGCCGTGAGAGCACAGCCGGCCTCCCCCTAGAAGACCTACTGAGTCCTAGGACTGTGAACGACAGGAGGCTGAAAATCCATGCTGAAAACCTCTGAGAAGCAATGTGGGATTCTTAGTAGTACACGAGATAGAAGCCAGGGTTGGGGGACCCCAGAGGAAAAGCACACAGGTGCTCAGACTTGACTGCAGTGACCAGCCACCACGGTACCTGCCAAGAGTAGAGAGGAAGGAACTTCTCTCAAGGAAGGCCACATCACCTGGAGCCTCAACAATTTTTTACACACAGTGTCTATCATTCAATCAAAAAGGTACTATGCATCCCAAAAGACAAGTTCCCCAGACTAAAACCAAGAGAAAGTACAGACAAGAGCAGCAGGCCTGGAGGTGACAGGACCCTGGAGCTTGCCGACAGAGTCATGGTAAGGAAATAAAGGAAAAGATAAAGACAATGCATGGAATGATAAAGAATTTTCCTAGAAAATTATAATAGGAATCAGAACACAGAATTGTTCCAAAAAGACCAAACCAAAAAGACAATATCTAAATTAAGAACTCATCAGGAATTTCACGATACAATAGAAATTTCAGAAACCAGAATTAGAGATTTTGAATTAAGGAAAATAAATCTCCAAACTGAAGTACAGATGACCCTTGAACAACACAGGTCAACTTACACGTGGGTTTTTTTGATAGAGTATAATACTGTGAATGTATTTTTTTCCCTTATGATTTTCCTTTTTTTTTTTTTTAATTTTTTTAAATGTCTATTTATGTTGAGAGGGAGACAGAGACAGAGACAGTGCTATCAGGGGAGAGGCAGAGAGAGAAGGAAAGAGAGAAAGAATCCCAAGCAGCCTCCACACTGCCAGCGTAGAGCCTGATGTGGGGCTCAAACTCACAAACTATGAGATCATGACCTGAGCCAAAATCAAGAGTCGGATACTTAACCAACTGAGCCACCCAGGTGCCCCATGTTCCTTATGATTTTCTTAATAACATTTTCTTTTCTCTACCTTACTTTATTGTAAGAATACGGTACATGAAACATATAAAAAATATGTGTTAATCGACTACCAATGTTATCGGTAAACCTTCTGGTCAACAGTAGACTAACAGTTAAGTAGTTAAGTTTTCAGAGAGTCAAAACTTATATTTGGGTTGTCAATTGTGCAGGAGCTCAGTGCCCTTAACCCCTGCATTGTTCAAGAGTCAACTAAATATATAGAAAAGAATACAAAATATAAAAAAAGAACATGAAAGCTACACAGGATTCAAAAAAGGTATAAGTGTAATCAAAGTCTGAGAAGGAGAGGAGAGAGAGACCGGAAAAATGAATTCAACAGGAGGAGGTGGTCAACAGCCACACCCCTCACAGCAGGCAATGAGCAACTTCCTTAAAGAATTATAGACCAATCTCTAATGAACACAGATACAAAGATCCTAAACAACATATTGGTTAAATCAAATCCAGACATTTGTTAAGAAGATATCACAGCCAAGTGGAATTTATTCTAGGAATGTAAGGGCTGCTTAACATTTGAAAATTAATGTAATTAATGTAACTCATCAAATTAAGTGGAGAGGAGAGAGAAACCATATGATCATCTTGACAGAGCAGAAAAAGTGTTTGATAAAGTTCAATGCCATCCATCATAAGAAAAAAAAAAAACCTTTTACTAAACTAGGAATTGAAGGGAACTTACTTAATCTGACAAAGAATTTCGACCACAAAACAAGTAAAAAAAACTACAGCAAACATCATACTTCATGACCCAAAGCTTTCCACCGAAGATGGAGAAGGAGGCAAGAATGCCCACTATCCAACATCGTACTGGCAGTTCTGGCTTGTGCAGTGAGGAGAGAAAGAGATAAAAGGTGTAAGTACTGGAAAGGTCCAAATAACACTGTCTTTGGCCATAGATGACATGATTTTGAACACAGGATATCCAAAAGATATATGGACAAATTACTAACAAACAAAAAAGAATGTTAATTTACAAGATCACTAGATACAAAATCACCACCTGAGGAAATCCATTGCACTTCTATATACAAGCAACAGTTTCTAACCATTCCATTCCATTCCACCAGGAATAAATCTAATGAAAGATGCTCAAGAGCGCTGGACTCGAAAGTATAAAACTTTACTGAGAGAAATTAAAGAAGGCCTTGAAATAGGGGAGATACTCCACAGTCAAGAACTGGAAGGTTCCGCAATTGTAATAACATCGGTTCTCTTCAACTTGAACTACAGAATCGATGCAGTGCCAATCAATATCCCAGCAGGAATTTTTCTGGAAATTGACAAACTGATTCTAAAGATGGCTTAGAAATACAACAGGCCAAGAAGAGTCAGGAAAACCTTAAGAAACAATCACAGAGCCAAAGGACGTCGATACCAGACACCAGGACTCACACAGCTACAGCTGTTCAGGGAGCAGGAACAGAAAACAGCCTGTGCAAACGGCATGGAGAGCAGCAGCACGCCCACACGTGTGTTTCCACCCGATACACGACAAGGCAGCCCTGCGGGGCCCCGGGCGAAGCACTGCCTCTTCAGTGAATGGCAATAGGTCAACCAGACCTTCATCGGGGAAGAAAACGACTCCAATGTCACACCACACACCAACTAAATTGTACGTGAATCATGACACCTAAATACGAAGAGTAAAACAAGTTTTTAGAAGAAAAGGTAGGAGAATATCTTTGTGACCTTAGGTGTGGCAAACAGGACAAGGGGAAAAAAATAGATAAGTTAGATTAATTACATTAGGACTTCTCATTTATCTAAAGCCACCAATAAAAGTGTTAGAAGACAGTCCAAAGAGTGGAAGAAGACACCTGCAAAACAAATCTGACAAAAGACATGTATTTGAAACATACAAAGAAGAAAACGTTAGCAACCAAATAGAAAAATGAGCCAAAGATTTGGATAGTACATAAAAGAGAATATTCACATAGCCAATAAACATACAAAAAGCATCATTAGCCATCAGAGAAATGCAAATAAGTTAGCAATACAACTTGACAGGACAACACACCTCCAGGCAAGGCTAAAATGAAATACATAGACAATATCAAGTTGACAAGGATGGGGAGCAACTGAAAGTCCACACAAACTGCCGGCTGGAGTGAAGGTCACTGCGGCCGCGTTGGAAACCAGGTGACCGTGTGTCCTAAAGCTGCACAAGTCTCCTCGTACGTGTACACATTCCCAGCACAAATGCCTGCACATGTTCCACCAGCCAGACGCACCTAAGAATGTTCATAACAGCACTATACACAATAGCCCCAGTGGAAACAGTGCGGGTGTCCCTCAACCGTGGAGTACGGGCATAGTGGTGGCATATTCATACGCTAAAATAACATCCATCAATGAGAAGAGCTACAGCTTCACACCACATCAGGGCTGAGTCTCGCATAATTCCACTGACATAAAACTGAGACACAAGCGAGGCAACGGTCACAGGCATGTGACAGTTCCCCGCCAGTGTGAGGATGCATGTGCTGGAAGGGAAACGGGGGCTGGGGACCTGGAAATGCTCAGGAGCTGAGTGCTGGTTACAGGAGCATATCACTCCGTGAGAATGCATCAAGCCAGATGCTTATGATCTGTGTTACATAAAAACATAATACAGAACCAAAAGATGCCAAACACAAAAATACATACTGTATGATTCCATTTATACAAAGTTCAAAATTAGACAAAACTAAATTCCATTGTTCAGAGATGCATATATAGATGTGAACCTCAACACCAGAGCAGTGGCTGGTCACCATCGGTCAGTGAGTAGTCCCCTCTGCTGGGAGGAAGGGGCAGTGGTCCAGGAGGGGCACCTGGAGTGACAGTTTTGACAGTGGTGTTGGTTTCTCAGGAATTGCTCTATCGTGTTCATGAAGCTGTATGTCTGTGCTGTATGACATGACACATGTAACATTTTTACAGCTAAGCCAGAGCCCAACTGCTTTCTGTTGACACTTGCCATAGGTAAGGGTGTAGATGGCCTTCCCGGCTGTGTCCAAGGCAGTCAGACAGGGGGCTTTGGGCTGTGTCGTGCCCCAGCGCTGCAAGGCAGCCAGCAGGGACGGTGGCCAGGCGGTCCCCACGGCCAGGGGCTCCCCTTTCAGCACTGCCGTCTGGCTTCCCTCAGGCTTTGGCTGATTTGGATCTGGTTGCTGCACTATAAGCAAAATCGAAATTTAATAATTAGCACTTCATAGAACCATCCACACATTCTGTTTTTAAGCATTCTCTCAAAAAAAAAAAAAAAAAAAAAAAACACCAGTTGTAACAAGATTTCAAGAATTTGTCCAGATTTCCTTATCATTATAATAGTCACAGGCCAACCGACCAAAGGACAGATGGAGATTCGTCCTGGACAATGATGGCCACTGGTGACTGTAAACCCCCAGGACAATCCCAGGATGGCAGCAGTGACGTTGAGGCTTTCACGGGGTTGTGGCCAACCCTGACGACATCTGAGAACCAGGCGTGGGTCCCACTTATAAAGGACAAAAGTGAGCAGAGTCGCGTTTCAGTCTGCTCATGCAAACCACCCATCACCAGGTTGAAAGAGAAAATAAAGTAAAATCTCTTATGTTTCCAGTGGCTGTGTAGCCAACATTTGTCCACATGTAAGAAAGACTGCTCGGAACAGCATTTATACCACTGCGCTCTGCATCTGTGTTATCTGATGACAAAGGGGAAAGCGATGCCCTAAAAGTTGTGTCTGACCCTCAGTGAGGAGACACCTGGTGGGGGCTGGCAGGGCAAACACTGCACAGCAGAGGCGAGGGGCAGAGGGGCGAGCTGGCCATGCGCCCCATGGCTCTTGACACATGAGCACACTTGCACCTTATACTAGGCTTTATTTCTGTCCCTTTTCTATAGGTTTATACTCCTTCCTATTTCTTGGTCATTTTCTTTTACAAATAAATCTATATTCTTTTTTCCTAAATGTGTATCTCATTCATAAATGAGAGACTAAATTTCTGAAAAAGGGCCAAAACTATGCCAAAAATACACTTTTAAATCATGGGAAGACAAGTATTTCAGAATTAAAGTTTAAACAAAAAATGAAATAATGGGGGCACCCAGCTGGGTCAGTCAGTAGAGCGTGAAACTCTCAATCTCAGGGTTGAGTTCAAGCCCCATGTTGGGCATGGAGTCTACTTAAAAAAAAAAAAAATTGAAATAACGTAAATAAAATGAAACCTTAGGAGTATTCTTGTAACCAAGTACTAAGCACTGGATCAGAGGCATAGAAAAATCTTAAGTCCCTTAACTATGAGCAATGTGTTTTTTTCCCTGTTCAAATAAAGCCAGCAGTCACATGTGCTGCTGAATTCACCATGACACACGCTGACCATAGGAGCTGGAAACAGAGGGAGGGTCATTTCGGTGTGTTGTAATGTCACAGTGTGACCTTGCATGATGCACATTTGCCCACAACCGTGGACGTGACAGCCACCCCGTTCAGACACGAGAGCCAGTCCGAGATCTCTCACCTTCCAACAGCTCCTCAAAATCATCCACAAAGAACTCCTTCAGCGGAGGGCGCTTTGGCCTCTTCAGGGTATTGAGAAGCTGCTGGATTTTGGAGGACACTCTGCTGTTCACAGGGACACCTGCCAGGGGAAGAGGAGCAATGAGGCCAGAGGTCGCCATCCCTCCAGAGATAGGATGTGGAGACGGGGCCTAGTGACCAACTGCACGAACACATTGGAATTCATAAATCCAACCAAGCATTGGCCCCACCACGCAGCCACTTTGCAATTCATTAATTCATTCAACAAATATTTACTGAAGGCCTTCTGGGAGCTAGAACTTTTTTTAAGCTAGTGATTTTCAAAGTGGTCCAGGGACCCTTTCAGGGTTCATGAGGCTACTGTCCTTCCCTCCCTCCTCACAGCACACAGCAAGTCTTCCAGAAGCCCCACATCATGTGAGCCACAGCCGACTGAATGGGGACAAGGCGCAGGGCCCAGGTGCCTCCATCATGCTGGCTGCAAGGGAGACTGGCTGCACTGGAGAACAGGCCCATTCTTCTCACCAAATCTCCATTTTAGAAATTCTTCCATAAATATGTGGTATTTATATGAAGATGTGATGAGTTTCCTAATGCTATTTTTGAATGGATTCATAAATATTTTTTAAATCTTTAGTTTTAACTTCTAATATGATAAATATCAGGAGATTTAAGCCACCCAAACTAAAAGTTCTTTGGTGTTCCTTAGTAATTATTAAGAAATGTTGTTCTGGGAGATGTAAAGCAGCAAAATGACAGATAAGAGTCTGTCCTCAGCTCACCACCTGCTGGGTGAAAACAAGCAGAAATATATACACATGTAAGTGAACAAGAACAGTGGGAAGGTTGATAAGTGCTCTAAGGTTAACACAGCAGGTGATGGCCAAGGGCACCGGTCAACAGCACTGCCTGGGAGGACAGGTAAGCAGGACCCCAAGCCTCAGACACACCCCGCTGTCCAAGGGCAAGCACAGCAGCTGATGCCCTAACATCCTTCCACAGTATCCCCGTCCTCCAACCTGAAGCCAGCCAAGTTCTAGAACCAAGAACTTAGTCATTGCCTGTCTATTCTCCTTTGATCTGGAACATTTCTTAGTCCTTTAAGACATTCACATTTTGAAAGAATCCAGTTCTTTTGTTTTATTGAGTAGAACATTCCTCATTTTGAGTTTGCTTGAGGTTTTCTCATGATTCAATCCAGGTGCTGCATTCCTGGCTGAAATACTACCCAAATATCATGTCCAGATTATCCTCACAGGGACAGATTTTCATCACCCAAAACGCTGTCTGGGTTCTACACTGATTGTCACTATTTTTTCTTCTGCAACTAATATGCAATGTGTGAGAAGGCACTTGAAGACCATACAAATATCCTAATCCTCATAGAATTTTCTCCCTGCATTTAACAGACATTGGATCATTCTTGCCAGAAGCAAGTTTTTACTGCAATGGTTGCAAAATTATTTTCCAACTTTAGCACCTCATTTAACTTTACCCATCAACATTCTGTCTGTTTATCTATCTATCTATCTATCTATCTATCTATCTATCTATCTATCGTCAGGAGTGACTCATGCACTGCTCAACTGCTCTAAAGCATATGGTTCTTAACTATTTTGATGTACAAATTGTCCCAGACTTGGCCAGTGGGATCCTATGTGAGTTGACCTGTGACATGCCCCCATCATTTTTTAGTTTTTTTAAATGTTCATTTATTTTTGAGAGAGAGACAGACAGAGTGTGAGCGGGGGAAGGCCAGAGAGAGGGAGACACAGAATTGGAAGTAAGCTCCAGGCTCTGAGCTGTCAGCACACAGCCTGACGTGGGGCTCTAACCATGAACCGTGAGAACATGACCTGAGCCGAAGCCGGACGCCCAACCGACCGAGCCATCCCTGCCCCCATCATTTTTTAAAGCACTGCCTTACACCCTGTCATAAGATGCCTCAGAGTCATCTTATGCTACCATGCTCCAGCCCTGAATTAGCTCTTTCTCGCAGAAGCCCTCATTCTCCTGTGTGGGAAAGATGTTGAAGATCAAGATCTGGCTGCTAGGTGTGCTCATTACCACCACAGCGTCTGTGCCACTTTTGGAATACAGAGCTAAAAAAGTACACTATGCATTCATAGTGTGTATTCATGGACACACGCATGTATTCATGGACACTCGATGGCAATGTGCATGTGCACACAGAAAGCATAAATAGACACATATTTAAATCTCAGGAACAATGAATCCACACCAATACTTCCAATCCCAATCCACCCCACAGGTTCTTCTTGCCTTTCCCACTCATATTTGGACTTTCTTTCTTCCACAGTAGGAATCCTGGCTCCCAATAATATCAACACTTTTGCTCAATATTATCATGTATATAAAATAATTTCTAAGTCGCATAACCTATACTGCTACAAAAACAAACAAGCAAGAGTTCAAGATTTCGAGGCACCTGGGGGCTCAGTCTGTTGTGTCCGACTCTTGATTTTGGCTCAGGTTGTGATCTCACGGTTCGTGGGTTTGAGCCCCACATCAGGCTCTGTGCTGACAATATGGAGCCTGCTTGGGATTCTCTCTTTCCCTTTCTTTCTCTGCCCTCCTGTCTCTCCCCCCCCCCCACCTCTGTCTCAAAACTAAATAAATAAACTTTAAAAATTAAAACAAAAAACAAGATTTCTTTGCTGTTCACACCTAACTTTGTCCAAGACTGTGGGCGTATGGTCCAGTACTGTGTCACAGCTTACCTATTCTGCCTCTCTCTTTGTCACCCCCTTAAATGTGGCTATGATACTTCACAGGAATATGACTGGGTTTATTTCTACTTGCTTTCAGTTTAAGGGGTTTCCCCCTCTTCCTATACTTCAAGTCTATGGTTTGAAATTTTTTATTACACTAACAAACTTCTAAAAGTCAAAACCATATTAAGACAAACTCAAAACAATGTCACTGAACTTTCACTCACCCACCCATCCCACCTCTGGGGGCGACCAGCTTCATTGCTTTCTGGTCTGTCCTTCCTGCGCCCCTTCTACACACATACAGGCTTTGCTGTGTTCCCTTGTTGCTCACACAAAAGGTGGCATACTAGAACCACTCTTACTTTTGGCTTTTCCACTTAACATCTCCTGGAAAAACACCTCATTCCAAGTCATAAAAAGCTTTCTCATTATTTCTGACAACTGCATAGTACCCCACAATGTGAACATCCTAGGTTTATTCAACCAATTTGTGAGGCTTGGAGAGCTACATAGTTTCCAATATTGTGCAATTATAAGTAGTGCTACAAAGAATTACTTTGTGCACATGTATTTCCTTAGTTGATCTTATGAATTGGCTGTGCATATTTTTTGCCCATTTTCCTATACTAGGAGTTGGCAAACTTTTCTTAAAGAGCTAGATAGGAAGCACTCTGGGCAGTGGGCACAGTCTTGGTTGCAATCACCCTACTCTGCAATTCTGGGGCAAAAGCAGCACAGATGACATGGGAATGGGTGGGCATGGCCATGTCCCAATGAAGCTTTATTTGCAAAAGCAGAATGCCAGTATATGCCATAGTTTGCAGACTGGCAATTCATAGAATTTGGGGTCTTTTCCTCCTATTTTTAAGAGTCTGTTTGATATTAGAAACATCAGACCTTTATCTATCACACACACTGTAAATAGTTACTCCTAGTTTGTCAATTCTTCTTGTGACTCTCTATGGGGATATTTTCTTTTTTTTCTTTCTTTCTCTTTATGGGGATATTTTTGTTAAGAATTTTTTTAGTTTCAGGCCGTCTGGGTGGCTCAGTTGGTTGTGCCCAACTCTTGATTTTGGCTCAGGTCATAATCTCATGGTTTGTGGGTTTGAGCCCTGTGTCGGGCTCTGTGCTGACAGCTCAGAACCTGAAGCCTGCTTGGGATTCTCCCTCTCTGTCCCTCGCCTGCTCATACATGTGCTCTCTCACTCAAAAAAAAAAGAAAGAAAAGAAAAAAAAAAGCAAAGCAAATCCGTAATACAGAAAAAATTATGCATGATAACCAAGTAGGGTTTATCCTGAGACTATAACTTTGGTTTAACATTCAAAAATAAAATTAAATTTAGAAAGCCTTTACTTATAACCAGGTTAAAGAAAATTCATCAATTTTTTTCCTTTTATTCTTCATTTCTTATGTTTAGATATCTGATTCTTTTTGAGTTTTGCCTTTCTCAGCGGTGTGGGGAAAGAATCTAAGTTTAACTTTTCCCAACTAGCTTTCCAATGGCCCCAATAACATTTACTAAAAATACAATCTTTGCCACATTGAGGCGGTATAATATTATGTGAAGGCATACAGTGATGAGGTAAAGATGTATATTGTAAGTCACAGAGTAACCACTGGGGGAAAAAAAAGGAGAGACAGAGAGAGAGAGAGAGAGAGAGAGAGAGAGAGGGAGAAAGAAAGAGAGGGAGAGAGAGAGAAAATAGAATATAAAATAGAATATAAACCAAAAGAAATCAGGTAAGGGAGTGAAATTAACAGATGTGTGAAACAGAAAATAGAGCAGGATCATAGATTTAAACCCAACCAAATAGGTCATTAAAACTGACTATAAATGGTCCAAAGACTCCAATGAAGTAAATGGCTACCTGCTAAAAGAAAGTATAAGAATGAATAAAATACTAATTATAAGAAATACACTTTAATTTAAAAGACCTAGGTAGGGTAAAAAGATAAAAAGATTTGTCGTGTAACTAATACTAATAAAATAGCTGAAGGCAACCATAATAATAACAAAGAAAATGTCAGAATAAGAAATATCACTAAGGATCATTTTGTAATGATAAAGCAGCCAATTCATCAAGACATAGCAATTTTAAATACGTATGCACATAATAACAGAACTTCAAAATACACAAAACACAAAGTGACAGATCTAAAAGAACAGACAAATCCACAATTATAGTTGGAAATTCAATACCCCCCTCAGCAAAATATAGAAAAAGTATGCAGAAAATCAGTAAGGCTAGAGAAGACTCAAACTAAAGTATCAACCAACTGGATGTAATATTCATTCACAGAAAAGCTACCCAACAACATTATTTTCAAGTAGAACACTCACAGAAACAGACCATGTGCTAGGCCATTAAAAAGTTTCAAGGGGCGCCTGAGTAGCTCAGTCAGTTAAGCATCGGACTTCAGCTCAGGTCACAATCTTGTGGTTCATGAGTTCGAGTCCCGCGTCAGGCTCTGACAGCTCAGAGCCTGGAGCCTGTTTCAGATTTTGTCTCCTTCTCTCTCTGCCCCTCCCCTGCTCATTCTCTCTCTCTCTCAAAAATAAATAAAACATTAAAAGAGTTTTTAAAATTTTCAATATATTTAGAAGGAGTTGAATTATATAGTATATATAAGAGAAATATACCTGCAATATTTGCAAATCTGTTGAAATTAAACAACATACTTCTAAATAAATCATGGGCCAAAATGGAAAGCATGAGAGAAAATAAAAAATATCTAGAATTGAATTTTTAAAAGGAAAAGAACATATCAAAATATGTGGGATACTAAAACAGCTCTTAGAAGGATATTTAAAGTTTTAAATACTTTCATTAGGAAACAAGAAAGGTCTAATTCAATGATCTAAGTTTCTACCTCAAGGAATGAAAAAAGGGAAAGCAAAGTAAACTGAAAATAAGTAGAAAAAAGGAAGGAAAAAAAATACAAGATTAGAAATAAACACAATAGAAAAAAATAATTAAACCCAAACCAGTTCTTTGAAAGATAAATAAAATTCAATGAACTTTTTAGCTACAATGATCAAGATAAAAAGACAGAAAACACTAGGGCGTCTGTCTGGCTCAGTTGGTAGAGCATGCTACTTTCAATCTCAAGGTCATCAGTTCAAAGTCTACAATGGGCATGGGACCTACTTAAAAAAGAGAGAGAGAAAAGACACTAATTACTACTACCAGAAATAAAAGAGGGGATAGCACCACCAATTCATGTACATCAGAGGATAATAAAGGAATATCATGAACTAATTATGCCTAAATTAGAAAGTACAGATGAAATGATCAAATTCTTTCAAAGACACAAAACTGACTCAAGAATAGAAAAATTCACGTTCTCTGATTAGAAAGTAGAAGAGGAAGGAACATTTCTCAATCCATTTTGAGATGAGCATTATCCTGATACCAAGAGCAGACAAAGATATTACAAGAAAAAATAAAACCAAAACTACAGGCTACTATGTATCTTGAACACAGACACAAAATCCTTAAAAACAAATATTAGCAAATCAGGGTGTCTGGGTGGCTTGGTCGGTTAAACGTATGACTCTTGATTTTGGCTCAGGTCATGATCTCACAGTTTATGAGACTGAGCCTCGCATTGGGCTCTGCGCTGACAGCATGGAGCCTGCTTGGATTCTCTCTCTTTCTCTGTCCCTCCCCCACTCACACACATGCTCTTTCACTCAAAAAAAAAAAAAAAAATTAAAAAATGTTAGCAAATCAAATCCTGAATATAGAAAAAATATGCATGATAACCAAGTAGGGTTTATCCTGAGAATATAACTTTGGTTTAACATTCAAAAATCAATGAAATTTACTACATTAATGAAATTTACTACAAACTACAAAAGAAAAACCACACGAGTTTAATAGATGAAAATAAAATCATTTAACTAAAGCCATGATAAAAATTTTCAGGAAATCAGGAAAAAAAGGGAGCTTCCTAATGAAGAGCACCCACAGCTAACATCATCATTCAAACATGAAAAAGTGGATGCCTTCCCCCCACAGTTGGAAACAAGGCAAGTCACATCCACTTTCAATATCTCTTATTGACACAACTGGAAATCTTACACACATGGCAATATAGCCAGAAAAATAAATGCTCCTAAAGACAAAAACTTTGCAAAGAAAAGTAAAAATCTATTCATAGACAAAATGGTCAAACATATAGAATCTTAAGGAATCTACCAAAAAAATTACTGGAACTAATAAAAGGACAACATACAAAAACCAAATGCATTTCTATAGACTAGTAATAAACAACTGAAAAAAATTTGAAATACTATTTATAATAGTGTCCAAAATACTATTTGGGAATAATCTTAACAAAATAGGTACAACACCTGTATAACGAAGGCTACAAAACAATGCTGGAAAAGTTTTTAAGAGCCAAATAAATGGAGAGATATACTGTGTTTATCGACTGAAATATATACTATTAAGATTCCAATTCTCTCTGAACTGATCTACAGTCAGTAAAATATCAGTCAAAATCCTTCAGGAATTTTCGTAGAAAAAAAACAAACAGATTTAGAAATATATATTCAAATGCAAAGGAGCTGAAATAGCCAAAGCAAATTTTAAAATGAAAAGCAGAGTTTGAAGACAAACTGCATGATATCAACCTTTGTTATAAAAGCACAGTAACCATGATGGTGTGGTCCTGGCATAAGGATGGACAAACACAGCCATAGGGCAGGAAAGAGAGCCAGGAACAGATCTCTCTCAGATATGGTCCACCGATTCTCATTAAAGATGCAAAGGAGCTCAGTGGGGAAAGACTGGGCTTTAGAACAAACAAGGCCAGAACACTGGACACCCACATGCAAACACGGGAACTCTGACTCATACCTTGTACTTAGACTAAAATTAACTCAAAATGGATCATAGATCTACATGTAAAACCTAAAGCTATAAAATTCTAGGAGAAAACATAGAAAACCTTTATGACTTTGGGCTAGGAAAATATATCTTAGATATGACATAAAAGTAGGATCTATAAAAGAAAACACAGGTAAACTGGACTTCATAAAAATTAGTAACTTCTACTCCTTGAGAGTCACTGTTAAGAGAATGAAAAAAAAAAAAAAAAGCCATAGGCTGCGAGAAAATCCAAAGTATATACCTGATAAAGAACTTGAATCCAGAACATATAAAGAATTCTCGAAACTTACTAAGAAAACATCACATTAAAAAAAATAAGCAAAAGATCTGAACAGACGCTTCTAAAAAGACACACAGATGGCAAACACATGAAGAGACGCCCCACTGCCTCAGTGTTTAGGGAGATGCTAATTAACACTACAAGCAGACACCTCCACACACCTGGAAGGGTGGTTAAGATTAACAAGCCAAGAATCCCAGCTGCAGGCAAAGATGTAGCGGAGCCAGAAGTCTCATCACCCGTGATGGGAATGTGAAATGGTACAACCACTTTGGAAATCCATTTGGCAATTTCTTAGAAAGTTAAGCATATGATCCAGTCATTCTATTCCTAAGTATTGACCCAAAACAAATGAAAGCATACTTCTACACAAAAACTTGTATAAGAATATTCATAGCAGCTTTATTTGTAATAGCCAGAAACTGGAGGCAACCCAAATATCCATCAATAGGTGGACAGATAAAGTGTGGTACATCCGTGAAATGAAACACTACTTATCAGTAAAAGGAACGAACTACTGAAACATCCAAGAACATGTATGAATCTCAAAATACTTATGTAGAGTAGCAGAAGCCACATAACAAAGAGTAAAAACTGCGTGATTCTATTTCTATAAAATTCCAGAAAATGCAAATTAATTTATAGTGTCAGAAAATAAATCAGTGTTGCCTAAAGCATGGGGGAAGCCAAAATGGGTAGAAGGGAGGTATTACAAAGGGACACAAGGAAACTTTTAGGAATGCTGGGTGTATGTGTTCACTATCTTGATCACAAGAATGGTTTCACAAGTATACATACATCTTAAAACACAAAATTAGGGATGCCTGGGTGGCTCAGTCAATTAAGCGTCCAACTCTTGATCCCAGTACAGGTCATGATCACGATTTGTGAGTCTGAGCCCCATGTTGGGCTCTGCACTGACAGCATGGAGTCTACTTGGGATTCTCTCTCTCCCTCTCTCTCTGCCCCTTCCCCACCTCGTTCTCTCTCTCCCTCTGTCTCTCTCCGTCTCTCTCTCCCCCCACTCGAAATAAATAAACTTAAAAAAAATTTTTTAATAGTAAAACTTATAAAATTGCACGCTTCAAATATGTGCAATTGATCGCATGTCAGTTATAACTCAACTAAGCTCTTGAACTTTTAAAAAATATAATCAAATTGGGGCGCCTGGGTGGCGCAGTCAGTTAAGCATCCGACTTCAGCCAGGTCACGATCTCGCGGTCCGTGAGTTCGAGCCCCGCGTCGGGCTCTGGACTGATGGCTCGGAGCCTGGAGCCTGTTTCCGATTCTGTGTCTCCCTCTCTCTCTGCCCCTCCCCCGTTCATGCTCTGTCTCTCTCTGTCCCAAAAATAAATAAAAAACGTTGAAAAAAAAAAAAATAATCAAATAAAAAAAATCTACCTAACCAATAGCCGGCTTCATGTTGAGTCAGTATTTTCCTGTTGCATCTGGATAAGGAGGTAAAAGACCTTGACAAAATTTGATCTGCCACTTAGGAGTATCCAAACACACATTAAAGCCTTAGATCTAAGATCGTCTGAAGTTTCCTGCAATTCAAATCTGATACATTGGGGGAAAAAAAAACTTCACATGATTTGGATAAAAGACACTGGAAACTATTTCAAAAGGAAATGGTATAAATGAGGACGCTGTGAAGATCAAGGCCTTTCGGGCCTGCACGTCTGAAACCCTGACTGCTGCTGTGCCCGTTTCTCAGACTGTGCACACAGGGGGCACAGGTACCGGTGTGTCAGGGGCAGGGTGCTCTCACACTAAGGCCACACGGAGTCCAACAAAGAGGCTGCCCACGGTCTCTCGTTTTCCTCCTGTTTTATAGACCCAAACTCCTTGTGGATCCAGTTTAAATGTGGAGGTTTTCTCCTCCCTACTCTTCTTCCCTCTCTGCCCAATTCCAGGGACTCACAACCATTTCTCCCCATGAGGCTCCCTGTAATCACAGCCACCACACACACTGGCCTCAGTTCACACGCGCTGAAGGACGGTAACTAGTGGCTGGCTCAAGCTTGCTAAAGCAAATTCACTAAAGCGAGGCTCAGTCCCTGAAGAGAAAGACTGTGCTCTGCTGTCCACAGGAGAAAGAGAGGCGTGCTCACCACCCGCAGTTTCCAGGACGCTGCCGCTGTAGCCCCGAGGGACGCCTCTCACAGAAGCCAGCTGCGGACGCTCACAGTGCGGAAGCTCCACAAGACCCGTGGTGACATCAGGAGGGGCAGAGTGCAGATCTGCTTTGGAAAAACAAACCCCAAATAAGAGCGGCTATCGATTCGAAAGTGTATTGAGTTGCTCTTTAAACCGCAGTCAACTAAAGCTTCACTAGCTGAGCTCAAAGCAAGGAATGTGGTATTCTGATTAATTTTGTTTTTCTCTGGTTGACTAAGACAAAACGGGACCCTGTGAACTCTGAGCTCCCAGACGTGGGCCATGGAAGGCTGTGTCACGTGGGCTGCTGGGTTCTCAAAGGGATCTCGGCCAGAACCCCCGACGACAGTGCTCTGACAGGGCAGGTGAGACTGCCTTTCACAGGACTGAGTTAGTTAGAAATTTCGATGAAGCAGAAACACATTTCAAATCAATTGTCATTGGATCATTTTTGTTGTATTATGAAAAAAATAGCCAGGTTCCAAAAACTATCCCCAGCTCCCCCAAAAAGTATGTTGGATGGCACAAAGACACAAGACCTTTACAGGCTCCAAAGAATAAGCCTACAAAGATAAAAATTATCCCCTGCCAGGTCAACACATCTCACTATTAGGAGACTTCAGTCAAGTTCTCAGAGCAGAAGGTGTTAACATCATGGTTAAAGACAAATGACATTAAACTGCAGAAATGTTTAAAATCACTCCTTCTATTGTCTGAACGCACATTTTGGGGTTAAATCTTTATCATATGGCACGTGTATCTGTCGGAACACTGGTTGATTACGGGCTGCTGAGGCGTGAGCGTGAGTGTGGCACCTGCACTAGGGCCATCGGGACAGACACGTGGTCCATTTGGGCTTGTAACGCGTGCTCCTGCGACCGCAGGCCCCACTCTGGTGCTTCTGACGTCTCAATTCCTACCGCTTACCTATCACTTCATTTCCCAGGCAGAATGCAAACTAAAATCTTTTTTTAAATATATAGAAAGATGAAATTATATGGAAACAAAACCCAAACTCACTATTTACACAGCAGAAAACACCATTTGGAAAAATCTAATTTAATGACAGAGCTGTCACAACCCTTGAAAAAGCATGATGTTGATGAAATTAGCATTTTAAAGTTTGCCTAACACAAAGTTCTCTCCATGTAGAAAGAAATTTCCCTACCCTTCCATGTCTAGCAAAAAGAATAAATGATTCTAACAATATTCATGAAGAAAGGCATTAATGGTAATCTCAACTACAAAGCAGTTGTAAAATCGCTACATAAAAATAAACAAACATTCAAAATAAAAATCAACTACTATAGTGGCGCCTGGGTGACTCAGTCGGCTGAGCGTCGGACTTCGGCTCAGGTCACGATCTCACGGCCTGTGAGTTCCAGCCCCGCATCAGGCTCTGTGCGGACAGCTCAGAGCCTGGAGCCTGCTTCAGATTCTGTGTCTCCCTCTCTCTCTGCCCCTCCCCTGCTCATGCTCTGTCTCTCTCTCTCTCTCTCTCTCTCAAAAATAAACATTAACAAATTTTTTTTAAATGAACTACTACAACTGGAAATACTACTTCTAAATATAGGTATTTATAGCTGTGCCCCAATGTTTTATGGATTTGATTTCCTTACTCTAAAATTGAAGATGATATATTTTTACAAATTACCTTAACCTAATATATTGTCCCTCAAAATTTTTTTACCTAATATATTCTTCTTCTTTTTGTATCACTTTCCTTAGCCCAACTGAAGAATGCTCCAGTGCTAAAAACTAAAAGGATGATTTTTATAATAAGGAGAGGGAAGGTAAGTATTTTCAGATTTAGGAACTCAAGTCAACTATATCCAGTGAACATTTAGCATACGAAGGCTATAATCCGCAGTTAAGATTTTTAAAATTTACAAGAATTGATCACATAATGTACATGAGAGGCCATGTGAATGGGATGGGAGAAAAGAGGGTCGCAGCCACACCTGCCGAAGTCAGGGGTCCTCCATCCACAGCCGTAACACATCTCCGCAGAAACCTTCACACCTGGGCCTTTCACAGAATGCACACTCCTTACAGCTAAGTGCTTTGTTAAAAGACCCCACACAACCGCGGGGAAGTCAAGGGCTGCCTAGTTACACACTGTGAACTGTGGCCAGTTTCTCACGCTAGATATGCTTTTATCTCCAACCCACCAGGAAGCAGGGATTCCAACAGCTCGGCAATGGCTAATACAGTTTTACCTTCCTACACCATCTCACGGAGAACAGAGATCAGGTAGCAGGAATAAGATGAAAGAACATTCAAAAACTACTGTTTTCCTCACATTGGAGATATCTGTGTATTTCCAATAAGTCAAAGCACTGTGACAGAGAAAAAAACGTATCCGTGCGAAAGCTGTTTTATAAGCTATCCCCTGAAAACCTGCCTGAGGAAGGGTGAGCAGTGAGCACTAGGCCTCCACAGGGCGTCTAGGAGAACTGCAGGAACAGCCGGGGCCGGCTGTTTCCCAAAGGGGCCTTTTCTGGAGCCCCAGCTGCTGCCACCCAGTGACCTCAGCAGCCGCCTCCCTGTGTGCCGGAAGCAAGATGAGGTGTCGTGGGTTCTCATGGAAGGCTACATCACAGTTATAAGACACAAGCTCAACAGAAATGTGCAGGTTTCCTGCACTGATGCAACAAATAAAAAGTGAAGAGCGTCGGTGATGTGTCCACAGATGATGCTGAGATGCCATCCAATTTACTCCCAGCCCAGCCCAATGACCAAGACTTCACACCAAGGCAGCTCAGGCTCTGAGCCCACACCTGCTGGAAGGGGAGGGGGGTGGTTGTTCAGCCTATAGGACCCCACCGAAAACAGCAGCCTATCATGGGTGCATGGCTGCTGCACCATTCCAGTTTTAGCAGAACAGCTAACAGCAAAGAAAATGAATAGGAATCAAGAAAACTTTATCAGCCCTGGCTTCACCGCTAGGCCAGCTGTGTGAGCCCAGGCAAGTTACAACCTTTCTGTCTTCCTTCCATATCTAGAAAAGAGGGGGGCTGAGAAGGGTTGAGAAGTTAACTGCGACAATACTGACGGCACCACGTGAGGAATATACTGTTGTTAAGGTATGAGCTGCGCATGCCAGCTCACATCCAACCAACCATGCTAATGTTGTTGTCTAGAAAACAGGGTTTCAAATGAGGAAAGGTCTGCAATTGTTCCTTTCTAAGATTTATGTAACTGAAAGACTTGGATGACTTAGAAAAGATCTACACATCTGTATGATTTAGCTTTGCCTGACCTCCCTTTTCAGGTTGAGGGGCTAACTTGGTATGTGGAGGAAGAAAGGCCAGACCATGATTGCAGCCCCAGGCCCCTGCCCCAGAGGCAACTGACGGCTCCACAGCTGTGCACACAAGGCAAAGCGCAAAGGCAGAGACAATGTAGTGGCAGCGGGCTAAGGGTGGCTATCAGGAACAAGTATAAGGACCATCCACCCTACACCTGCCAAAAGGTGGAGACACGACGTCAAGAAACACCGCCACCTCTGGGACCTGTGGGGAAGCCAACGCACCACAGGGTCTGGGATCACCAAACCACAGAAGCATCAAGAGCTACTTTTGTTACCAAAAAGACATTTCCAGATGAAAAAGAGAAGGTGGGTCTTGATGGGCGCAGGGGCACCCCTGTCCTGGAGGGGCCGCGGCAGCTCGTTACTGACCTATGTGGGCGTGGGCCACGGGGCCTGTGAGCGTGGCGGCGGAGGCACCGGGAGCAGCGGCGGGTCTCCCTCCCGGGTGAGATGAGGTGGAGGATGCAGAGGATGAGGTGGACGAGCCCTGAATGACCCGGTCGAGCCAGGGCTCGACGTTGGAATGGCTCTGGAGCGGAGTGGAGGTAAGTCGCCCGGGTCGCCGTAAAGAGCCCTCATCTTCTGAGGCAGACGACGTGTCTGTGGTTAAAATAATGACGACAGGCATAATGTAGGGATGAGTCGGGGAGGGGGGTGGAGTCCCCACACTGGCACCTGAGTCTCCCAGGCCAGCACGTGGCAAGCTCCGCTATGCCCTGCACCTGCACCGCTATGCCCTGCCTGGCCAAGGGGTCATCTCAGCCCTCGTTTGCCCGACTGTAAGATCCAAGGAGCCCTACCTGGGAAACTGGTTTCTCGACCCCAGCTTCCCCCAGAGGACTGTCCGGGGGCACCGCACGCTGGGAGTGGCTTCAGCTCATTCCTTGGTGGGGGTCCCAAATATCAAAGAAGACCCCAAGTGTCGAGTGCCCATCTGAGTGAACACCCCACACAACCTTCACACATGGCCCAGGTCAGTGCAGTGGTGATGGGGCCTCACTCCGTCCTTCTGCACCCTCTTAGGGGCAGCGACAATGAGCTCTGGAAAGAATTCCTTCCCCAACACACCTGCTTCACTCAATAAAACTAACTGCTCATAAAGGTTCTATCAAGTCACCTCAGCTGTGCATTTTCCTATGGTTACACAACTATTAAAAAGTTTTTAAAAATTGGCTATTATCTATAATTATATTTGGTAGAAACATGTGACAGCTATTTCTAGAATTCTTTTTCAACAATATGAACTTTTTCTTTTCTGTAGAAAGGAAGTGTTACCAAAACCACTAAATTATCCTATATCTCTGGTGTGTTTGGTTTTCACCATGTCATCAAACCAAAAACTCATGTTGCCAGTTTCACGACTTAAATAACAACAGAGGTGGCAGAAGGCGCCACACAACTGCCCACACCTGGTGCAGTTTAGCGCCACTGCTGCTGAAGAGAAACTCCAGGTGAAAGTTTTCATTTCTAATGGTAATGACAACAAAACAATAATAGAAGAAATGTTTTAAATCCTCCGAATTGTCCTATACTCTCCCATTTAAGGCCTGGTAATGATATAGTAAATAATCATTAATAAGATGAAAATAATTTTACAATTCTTAAATCAGGGAACTTTAGTATTCTAGTAAGTGTTTATTTTAGGTTCCCCTCTTTACTTAAAGGCACAAATAGCATCTTAGTAAAAGAATTAAAATACACCCAAAAGTCCTATAGAAAACAAGTACCGATTTGGGTACAAGCCATACTGTGTAGACCACAGATTTTCAGTAAGGAATGTTGCACATATGCAAACGTTTTTAATCTCCAGTTTTTCCAAATCTTTACTGCATACAGGTCAGGAGGATACTCCAACTCAAGGGGAAAGGAACGTGATGACACCAGGGCTGTGTCACAGCTACAGAAGCCATTCCCAACACGGTCTATCAATACCTGGAGGTGTGTACGTCTCCACCGACGAGTGGACAAGAACCGAACGTCTTTTTGAAGGCATAGGCATCTTCCTCTCCTTGTATTTGGCCAAAGCTGCTTGCACCGCTTCAGTGTGAACATCTGTGTAAAACAAGAGCAGTAAAGACACTTTCTACAAGATTGCTTATGAAGTGACAAAATTAAGCTTCATATTCTTATTTGTTTCCACTGAGTGTGAAAGAGACACATAAGCCTGGCCTATGACATCAGTCCTAGATTCCTTTAAATCTTCCTTTATTTGTAGATTTGGACCCACATAAATATTTTTGTAGTTATAAATCAAAACTATATAAAAAAAGAAATGCCCTAATTAAAAACACAATGAAACAAACCTAAACGCGTCTCCAGTTGTTGGCCTCAACTATTACAAGGGACTTCAAAGCAGTTAGACTGTTTAGCCTATTCTTCTAGAGCTAGCTACTAAGCAGCAACACATGAGAAATATCAACTCCTTCTGCAATCACACTGTGAGGCTATTGGCCCTGGGAACCAAGACACTCATGAGGAAGAAGATCCAAACACAGAGAAGCAGTGAGGTGGTTCTGCAGTCGTGAATCTGAATGGAAATGTGGCATTTTGTCTTTAACGATAATGCTGCAGAGTGTCTAATAAAAATGTCTAGAAACAGTGCCAGCCCATTAGCAATGAGTAACCCTTGCCCCCAGAACGTGGCCTTCAAATACCATGTTCCCTCAAGGACGCTGACACACGGCAGAGTGTAGGGCAGGGGCAGGAAATGCACAGATGAGCCTGAAGCATCTTGTTGCAACAGCCGGTGGGGACTTGGTCAAATAGCTCAGGTGGCCATGGAGCCAATCTAAAGATGTTCCCAATGGCTAAGGATGGAACATTTTGAACATCAACAAGGATAAATGCTAGAATACACAATACCAAATACAACACTAAAAAAACAAAAACAAAAAACCCAGAAAGGAAGCCAAAAAAAATTTTTTAAATTTTTAAATGTTTATTTTTGAGAGAGAGAGACAGAGAGAGAGAGGCAGACAGAGTGCAAGCAGGGGAGGAGCAGAGAGAGAGGAAGGGAGATACAGAATCTGAAGCAGGCTCCAGGCTCTGAGCTGTCAGCACATAGCCCAAAGCGACGCTTGAATTCACACACCGTGAGATCATGACCCGAGCCGAAGTTGGACACTCAACCGACTGAGCCACCCAGGTGCCCCTCAAGAGGAAGCAAAATTAATCACCTGCCACTGGAGGATGCCAGCGACCCAACTCATTATTCTGAGGAGTAAATAAATGGAAAGAATTGGGTATTTATCCTAGCTCTCCTGTACCATGTAGCAAGCAAGGTGGAGTTTCTCTTTATGGAAGTACTCCAACCTCTGGGTGGAGGATGACAGAACCAGTTTCCCCATGCTGTGACCTCATGACTGCATGGATCTGGGAACTGGGTATCAATGGCCACCAGCATCCCAGGGAAGAGAATCAGGCATGCTGTCCTCCTGGTGGGAGAACACAGCACCATCTCTGAAGTCTTAGGGACAACTGAAAATCTAACCCGACCCTCAGGGAGCCTCGGAGGTGAGGACTCCACCACATAGGAGCTGCCAGACACACGGCAGTTTTTCCACAGACTGGAGGGAGGGGAAACACAAGTTAAGGACGACTGAAAACACTATCCACCATTTGTGAAATGTACATCTTATTCGGATCCTGGGTTCAAACAGTTTCTAAAAAACCATGGGCATCTGGCTGGCTCAGTTGGTGGAGTGTGTGACTCTTGATGTTGGGGTTGAGTTCAGGCCCCACGTTGGGCATAGAGCTTACTTAAAAATTTTTTATATAAAAATAAAAAATTTAAAAAAGCCATATGAACATTTGGATATTTGTTATTAAGGAATTATTGTTATTTTGTGACAATGGTTTTTATCTTAAGAGACACAAGGACATGATCCTTTCCAGAGACAGACCAAGAATATAATGACATCTAAAAGAAATAAACGTAATCTCTGAGATTTGCTTCAAAATCATGCGGGAAGGGAGGAAGTGGATGAGGTGTGGATAAATGAATCAAGACTGAACATGGCTGGGGCTGTGCCTCTGACAATGAGTCCAGGGGGCTATTACACTAGAAAGTACACTTTTGTACATGTTTGTATTTTTCTCCAAAAAAATATTTTTAAAATGTTTAAAAATCTTACAGTGAAATGGCCCATAGGGTGCTAATCAGGAAAGATAAAAAATTTGCACCTACATGTATTAAAATAAAATTTAAACATCAGAGGTGCCTCGGTGGCTCAGTTGGCTAAGTATCTAACTCTTGATTTCGGCCCAGATCATGATCCCAGGGTTGTGGGATCAAGCCCCATGTCAAGCTCTGCACGGGGTGTGGAGCCTGCTTGAAATTCTCACCCCTGTGTCTCTCTCTCTGCCCCTACCTCGCTCACTCACTTGCACTCTCTCTAAACAAAAATTAAAAATTAAAAAAAATTTACAAACATCAAAGACAAGACAATTCTGTAAGTTTCCGGGGAAAAAGAGTAAATCATCTTAGAAGGATCAAGAGATAGACTCATATTACTCAACAGTGACCACTGGGTACAAGAAGGCAACATGGTATTGAAGAAAAATGTGTTGAGCCTAGAATTTTATACTTAGCCAAATTATCATTTATTTTTTTTTTAATTTTGTTAATGTTTACTTATTTATGAGAAAGAGAGAGAGAGAGAGACAAAGTGCGAGCGGGGGAGGAGCAGAGAGAGAGAGGGAGACACAGAATTAGAAGCAGGCTCCAGGCTCTGAGCTGTGAGCATAGAGCCCGACGCGGGGCTCGAACTCACAGACCGTGAGATCATGACCTGAGCCAAAGTCAGACACTCAACCAACTGAGACGCCCAGGCTATCATTTAAACATAAGTCTAATAAAAATATTCCCAGACATAAAAAGGTGCTTGAGAGAGACAAATCCAGGAGTCCCTGCAACAGATATGGCAGTGACTATGAGCGCGCACTTTAAACTCTATTGTAGTCTTAGAAACAAACACAATCACAAGCACAGATAAAACAACACAGAACTAAAAATCTACACAATATCGGCACAACAGGGGTCTAAGCCTAATAATCTAAGAAGCTCAACAAACCCCAAGAAACATAAAACTACATAAGCCGAGCCACCGCATAATCAAATCACTCAAAACCAGCAACAGAAAAATCTTAAAAGGGCCAGAGGAAAAGAAGTCACAGTACAGACAAAGGAACAACAATAAGGAACAAAACTTGGAGGAAGAACACTATTGATTTCAACAATTACTATTAAGCTATAATCATCGAGAGCAGGGTTTTGCCATAAAAGTAGACGACTACATCAACAGAACAGAAGAGAGTCCAGAAACAGGATCACACATGAACGTGCAGCTGCTTCTGGACAGGGGAACAAAGGCAGTGTCTTCTTGACAAATGGTGGGAGCAACCAGATGTGCATATGCAGAAAAAATGAGCTGTGATCCATACCTTGAACTAATACTAAAATTAACTAAAATATTAAAACATAAAAGTAGAAAACTTCTAGAAGAAAACAGAGGTGACAATCTTTGTGACCTTGGGTGAGGCAAAGATTTCTTAGATACAAAAACAAAAGCCCTATCCATTAAAAAAAAAAAAGCTGATAAGTTGTATTTCATTAAAATTAAAAACTTCTGGAAACATCCGGCTAGCTCAGGCAGTGTAGTGTGCGACACTGGATCTCAGGGTTGTGGGTTCAAGCCCTATGTTGGGCACAGAGATTACTTAAAATCTTAAAAAAAAAAAAAATTAAAACCTAAAATGAACTACTGGGACCTCATCAAAATAAAAGGCCTCTGCACAGCAAAGGAAACAATCACCAAAACTAAAAGGCAACCGAAAGAATGGGAGAAGATATTTGCAAATGACATATCAATTAAAAGTTTAGTTTCGAAAATCTGTTAAGAACTTATCAAACTCAACACCCAGGAAATGAATAATCCAGTGAAGAAATGGGCAAAAGACATGAATAGACACTTTTCCGAAGAAGACATCCAGAGGGCTAACAGACACATGAAAAAATGCTCCACATCACTCATCATCAGAGAAATACAAATCAAAACCACAATGAGATACCACATCACACCTGTCAGAATGGCTACCATTAACTCTAGCAACAAGAGATGTTGGCGAGGATGTTTGCACTGCTGGTGGGAATGTAAACTGGTGCAGCCACTCTGGAAAACAGTATGGAGGTTCCTCAAAAAATTAAAAATACAACTATCCTACGACCCAGCAATGGCACTACTGGGTATTTATCCAAGGGATACAGGTATGCTGTTTTGAAGGGACACATGCACCCCAATGTTTATAGCAGCACTATCAACAATAGCCAAAGAATGGAAAGAGCCCAGATGTCCATCGATGGATGAATGGATAAAGAATACACACACACACACACACACACACACACACACACACACACACAATGGAGTATTACTCAGCAGTCAAAATAAAATCTTGCCATTTGCAACTATGTGGGTGGAACCGGAGGGTACTATGCTAAGTGAAATGAGTCAGTCAGAGAAAGACAAAAATCATACGACTTCACTCATATGAGGTCTTTAAGAGACAAAACAGATGAACATAAGGGAAGAGAAAAATAATAGAAAAACAGGGAGGGGGACCATTTGCAACTATGTGGATGGAACTGGAGGGTACTATGCTAAGTGAAATGAGTCAGTCAGAGAAAGACAAATATCATATGACTTCACTCATATGAGGCATTTAAGATACTAAACAGATGAATGTAAGGGAAGGGAAGCAAAAATAGTATAAAAACAGGGAGGGGGAGAAAACAGAAGAGACTCATAAATATGGAGAACAAACTGAGGGTTGCTGGAGGGCTTGTGGGAGGGAGGATGGGCTAAATGGGTAAGGGGCAC
The DNA here is from genome assembly GCF_023721935.1 of Panthera uncia. Lineage (NCBI taxonomy): Eukaryota > Metazoa > Chordata > Mammalia > Carnivora > Felidae > Panthera > Panthera uncia. The sequence continues at coordinate 272,024 of NC_064810.1, forward strand.
TAAGGAATCTACTCCTGAAATCTTTGATGCACTATATGCTCACTAATTTGGTTGTAAATTAAACAATAAATAAATTAAATAAATAAATAAAACTCAGAAAAAAAAGAAAATGGGAAATTTTTTAAAGATTAAAAACTTCTGTTCTTCAAAAGCCACTTGAAGAGAATGCAAAGACAAGACAAAGCCTTGGATAAAATATTAGCAATGATAAAGGTCTTATATTCAGAAAATAAAGAATTAGAACTGGAATTAGAACTAGAATATACAGTTTATTAACATCAGTCACATGGAAACAGACAAGGAGCAGAGGATGGGGGAGCAGGGAAATAAGGAAGACAGGGAAAGGAAGGGGGCCTTTACTGCAACCCGATTCACGGAGCGCATGCATGCCTGTGCAAGTATCTGTATACACATGCAGGTATCTGTGTGCGAGTATCTGCATGCATGTGTGGGTATCTATTTGCGTGTGAGTATCTGTAGGGTGTACATGCAGGTATCTGTGTGCATGTGCAAGTATCTGCACGCATGTGCAAGTATCCGTGTGCATATGCAAGTATGTGTGCAAGTATCTGCATGTGAATATCTGTGTGCATGTGCAGATATCTGCGTGCAGGTGCCTGCACGTGCATGTCACTATCCACATGCACGTGCAAGTATCTGCATGTGCGTGTGACTATCTGCATGCATGTGCGAGTATCTGCATACACTTATCTGTGTGCACCTGCAAGTATCTTCATGCTGGTACGTGAGTGCACGTGCAAGTATCTGTGTGCACATGTGGGTATCTGCATGTGTGTACAAGTATCTGTGCGTGAGTATCTGCACAAGCAGGTATCTGTGTGTGTGTGCAAACATCTGTGAGTATCCGCATGTATGTGCGTGTATCTGCATGCGTGCGCAAGTATCTGTATGTACATATGTGTATCTACATGTGCATGCAAGTATCTGTGTGCAGGCACCTGCATGCACATGTGACGATCTGTGTGCGTGTATCTGCATGTGTGTGCAAGTATCTGCATACAGGTGCCTGTGTGTGCGTGAGTATCTGTGTGTGTGTATTTGTGAGTGCATGTGTGTGCAAGTGTGTGCACTCAGGGCTGAAGGCAATGGTGCTCAGTGAGATGCTGACTGGTTGTCTCAGGATTCAGAGTCCAAGTGATTTTACTTTTTCCTTAAACCTGATTATTATATTGCATATCACATGTATTGTTTATATTATCAGAAAATATTAACAGTGTGACAAAGTTTTTTAAATGTACATTAAATTAGTAAGAAATTTATCAAAAATTTCTCAAGTCACTTCATCACACTCCCATGTTAACATAATATTTTTTTATAATTTTTTTAAATGTTTATTTATTTTTGAGACAGAGGGAGACAGAGCATGAACAGGGGAGGGGCAGAGAGAGAGGGAGATCCAGAACCCGAAGCAAGCTCCAGGCTCTGAGCTGTCAACACAGAGCCCGACATGGGGCTCGAACTCACAAACCATGAGATCACGACCTGAGCTGAAGTCAGACGCTTAACTGACTGAGCCACCCAGGTGCCCCAACATAATATTTAAAATCTTAATATTTTTCTTAGATATTCTTAAAACGGGGGCGATTTCTTTATCTCTGTTGAAAGTTTTATTAAAAAATAAAAAAATAAAAAGGCTTACCAAAAGAGCTTAAATGGAAAGGAAATATACAATCACACAATGGGTGTAAACAGGTGAAGCAAAGTGCCCAAAACTTACCGACATGTAACCTACAACTGAAAACATTAATTTTTTCAATGAGTGATCTGATAATTCAAATAAAATATCATAGACAAATTTAAATATTCATAAAAATACTGACAGAGTGGCAGAAATCTAGTTAGAAGAAAATCTCCAAAATTAGAAAAAGAAAAAAAAAATGAAAAACACCTACAGTAAAAGCCGCTCCCTAATGTACAAAAATTACTAATACCGACCAGCCCCAAGCTCGAGGTAGAAAAATGGACCAAAACGTTTAAAGAAATTATACTAATCGGGGCGGGGGGGAGCGGGGAGGACATTTCTCCAGAGATTTTAGAGCACCTATCTTGCAGGTTACATTAAGAGATACTGCGGCTGGGGGCGCCTGGGTAGCTCAGTCTGTTGGGCATCAGACTTCGGCTCAGGTCATGATCTCGTGGTCTGTGAGATCCTGCTTGGGATCTGTGTCTCCCTCTCTCTCTGCCCCTCCCCCTCATTCTCTCTCTCTCTCTCTCTCTCTCTCTCTCTCTCTGTCAAAAATAAACATTAAAAAAAAAATTTAAAGAGATACTGTGGTTGTGTGAAGGTTAATTTTTCTCTTGAAAAATATCATGATGTGGTGAATCATCATTCAAGTGAAAATAATTTCTTCAGCAGAGCAAAGAACATTTACAGCAAAGAACAAAGGACTGAAAGCCGGTCCACTCGTTGACGCCTGCCCCCTCTGGTCCCTACCTGACCGGAAGCGCTCGTCCCGTGAGTTGGTAGGCCGTGGCTTCTGCTGTTTGGGCGCTGCAGCTGTGGTTTGTGAGGGACCTGGGATCCTATTCTCGGCTTGTAGGGATGGATCTACTCCTGCAACACAATTTTGTAGGAATATCTTGTGTAAACAATTTGCTTCTCTGGTGATGGAAAAATCCACTTAAAACAGCACATATGTCTCCTATGTTACTACATAGCATGCACCTTACCAGAAACAACAATCTGAGCACATGCACCCTGTGGTGGCCCCTGAAGTCCAGAAGCCCTGTATCTGGAGGTCAGGGACAGAACCATGAATGTCCACTTCTGGCTCTCTCTCCCAAAAGTGCCCAGCCTTCCCTGCCTCACTGTCCACCATCCCCAAAAAGGGTGACCATCACACATCATCCCCGAGACCATCAGCATAACACACGCAGCCACTTAGGGCAGATTCTCTTGGGAAGGTCCTTTAAAAGAATGTTTCTGCATCATAAACATTTCCTGAATCTGCAAAGGCCTGTGTGTCACTTTTCCTGGCACTATCCATGACGTCAACCAACTCAGTAAGAAACATCCCACTAAGCAGTCACTGGGGCATAACCAGTCACCCTTGGACACAGGCAGAAACGTGGGACAGTGGAGAAGTGAGGGGTGCACGTAATACTGAGTGTCAGGGAGCACGAGGTACAGAAACCTCAGGCACTGACGACCTCAGCCTGTGACGCCTGCTCGCTGTCTCCAAACCCAACACCTGGACGACGTGCTACACTGCTGCCAGGTCCACAGCCCCTGACCACACAGGTCCTGAGGACACAGTATGGGGAGTAAAGGGACGGGGCCCAAGTACACAAGGTCATGAAACAGAATCCATGGTGTTGTTTGAGCTCTAATTGGCTGATATTTGAGAACAGCACAAAGCAAAGCTTTCTGTCATGCTTCATCAAAGTAGTAAGTTTAGATTTATTCTCTAGCTCAAGACGTCTCATAAAAATAGCCAGCAGGCATTCCAGCCCTGTGGACTCCTCCAACCCTTATCACCTCCTGAAAAGAAGCCATTTGTCCCTGCCTCCAACCCACGGCTGGACACAGTGTGGCAGAGCAACTCTGCGTGACCTGGAGATTTGCTGAGACAACACACCACGAGGACACGTGCAAGGACAGCAGGGAACATGGTGGCTTGGGACTCAGCACCACCACCAGGCCAAACTGTAGATGTGTGGGCAGAATAGACGTCACCACTGCTGCTCAGGTGCTACATTTTGGAGTGGCTAGTTACACAGAGCTAGACGATGGGACGACTCCTTCTGGAAGTCAGTGTTTAAGCTCTTCAAAATCTGAGCATATACAAACACATACACACGTAGGATAATACTGGTCAGCACTGTGACTGGCATTTTGTTCTTGTGACGATAAAATTACTCTCAAGTTCGTAATGGAGAATACACAGAGCCTTGTGCATTATGGATTACAAACAGGCATGTCGCAAAGTCATATACATGCATATGGACATCCTTATGCTTGCATTCCAAAATATGGGTGTTTTATTCTTTGAGATAGATTCATTTATTCCACAAAGATACAAGCCCAATGTGAAATGATCACACGAAAAAGCAGTACATTTTTAATTTTTACAGGTACCAAGAAATAATTTTCTAAAAAAGTTACAGCAATATACATGCCCATAAGCAATGCACGAAAGTGCTATTTCCTCACATCCTTTTCAGCCCTGGGTGCTAAAAATGTTTTTTTAGAATTTTGCCAATCTCATAGGAGGAAAATGGTTTGCTTTAATTTGCACTTCCACACCTGTTAGTGGGGTGAACATAATTTAATGTTTACTGCCCATCCACAATTCCTCTTCCTTGAATTTCTATTCATTTCATCCAGCTAACAAGTTCTCGAAGAAAACCTGCAGGAGGCCCTGCTCTGCTGGGGACACGACCCTGGCCTGTGCACACACCTGAGAGCAGGGGCCCTGAGAGCAGCTGGTGGCAGCTCAGCCATTCTGAAATATTTTCATTTCTAGGGAACCAAACATACCCACCTTCTTTTCCTTTCTAACTTCCAGGTCTCCTATCTTATAAACACCATTCAGAAGTCACTCAAATATTCTCCTGAATGTTATAGTATTTTATAATCACAAACATACTTAGAGATTTTATCCTTCTCAAGTTCCTGTTGGCTGATGGTGGAGAGGAAGAACCCAGCCCCGTACAGGGCCGGTCCCCACCGTAAGGTGCAGCCTCCTCCCCGTGCTCCCTGCAGCACTTCCAGACCGCCCACCCTTCCGCTCACTGGCTCTTCTGCCCCAAACACCCAACACCCTCTTGCAGTGACTGTATGTGCACACAGTCCGTTTACCACCCTGAAGGCCGGTCCTTTCTCACTAGGGTTCTTTTTCAACGATGTATTACCTACTCTCAGAACTTTTCTCCTTCAAATGGGTTATTATTTCCAATCCCAGGTTTGGAAATGTTAACAATCAGCCAGCGGTATTCAGACTGGACTACATAACGTTCACAGATTAATTTGCAAACTGACATTTTAGGAACCTAAAATGTTAGTATCCTAAAATACCAGTTTTATTCAGAGTTTGCTTTTCTTTTGTTTTGGATTAATGCAAGTCAGTACATAATGAGCCTCCTCGTCCTCTTTTTATTGTTGATTTATTTTAAAATATATCATGCTGACATAGACAGTATAAAGGATGTGTTCAGTTTACAAATTATCACACAGGAGAAAACTGACGTGAAAACTGCCCTGGGAAGGAAATAAACACTCGAGCGCCTTCAGAGCCCCTGCACAACCACCTCACACCACGATGACATGGGGGGCTGACTTCGGTGCAAACCACTCCCTTGTCTTTACCAACTACACAAGAGTTCCTCAACAGCGCGGTCTGGCGTGTTTTTTCAAGTTATACTGCCTGTATCCCTTCGTGATTGTTTCCTTCACTCCCCATCGTGTTTATGAGATTCATCCTTGCTGCTGCGTGTCAGTCTTCAAGCTTTCCACTGGGTGGACTCTGCCAACGGACATGTGAGTTCTTGGCACTTCAGGGATGTAAGAAACATTCTTGTGCACAGAGAGACGACAAGGTGCAAATGTCTGTCCAAAGCACGTGTGCACCCATAGGACAGCTGCTGGTCACCTCTGCCCCTCGTCAGCTATACCAGCTGTTCACACCCCACTGCTTAAATCCCCTCCAACAACCCAAGGTAGGTTATGGCTCTAATCCACATTTCTCTGATTACTGCTGAGGTTAAACATTTTTTTGTCTGCTTGTTGGCTAGTAGGGTTTCTGCTTACAACATAGTGATTCAAGTCTTCAGCCCCATTTTTCTAGTGGGCTTTTTTTTTAAATCATGTTGGGGGTCTTTCTTGCTATTTAAGCTTAATTAATTACAATTAAATTAAAAATTCAGTCTCTCGGTTACACTAGCCATATTTCAAGTGCTCAACAGCCATACATGGCTAATGGTTACAGAACATTGCCATTATCACAAAAAGTTAATAAATAGGAAATATACCAATGTTAAACTCTAAAATCAATTTTTAAGTCAAGTTTGGTGAGAAAAATGACGGTTAGAAAACAGTTGAGTGTGTTGACTTTACCTTGAATAAGCGGGATATAGCGTGCAAGCAGTTTTGCCCGTTTCTTTTCATACCCTTTTTGAGTGATGTCACCTAAAACGACAGTGGAAAAAGACAATTACATCTCCTCCAGAGTTCCAAAATTTTTGGATTAAAAATTAATTCATAATGGAGAACCTTGAAACACTAATGCATTGTATGATGCGTCCATACAATGGAATACTAGCAGTAAAAAGGAACAAACCATTGACATATACAACAATCTCGATAGAGTTCACACGAACATTGGAAAGAAGCCAGGCTCAAAGGGCTATATGCTGAATTATTCCATTTGTATGACAATCTGGAAAAGATAAAACTATAGGGACAGAGAAGACAGTGGCTGCCAGGACATGGGCATGAGAAAACGGCTGAGTACAATGGGGAACGAGGGAATCTGGGGTTTCATGACACTGCTCTGTTGCGATGGTGATGGCGGCCCATGACAGCACATGCTGGTCAAAACCTGCTAGAACTGCACACCGGAAGAGAGACTTTTATTGTAGGTCAATAATACTTTAATGTTTAAAAACTGCATTTGGTATTCCCTAGGAGCCTGTCAGAAATGCAGACTTTAAAAAAATTTAATAAAAAATTTAAAAATAAAAATTTTTACAGTTTAAAAAAAAAAGAAAGAAAGAAAGAAAAGTAGCCTCCTGGGCCACACTATTGAACATGAGCCCGCATTTTACCAAGATCCCGAAGCGGCTCCTGTGCAGGTTCGTGCTGTGGAAGAGCTGGTCTCAGGCCAAAGCACACCTCTGAGCAACGACTCAGGCACAGGCGTGGCTGTTCTGACAAATCACCAAAAGAAGAACAACCTAAAAATGAATTAAACCACCAGGAACAAGACAGGAAGTGTGTCTTCATGGAAACCCTTCTCGATCTATGTGCACGTTCGGTTTCCTAGAGAGAACTTGGCATGCCCAAAGTGAATGTGTCACGCTTTAGAGATTTTATTTAGACCAGAAACGTACATTACAATTTCCACTGGTAGCTTGTTTGGACAGACTTTCTTCAATGGAAAGTTTTAATGTTTTGTAACCGCTCCTCACTCTCCCAGCCCCTGTCCCGATCAGACAAGCATGGGGGCAGGCTGTGGAAATCAGGAGACATGAGCGGCTATCACTGAGGGATGCTTTACCAAGTATTTTCTGTATATGAACTCTTCAGAGAGAGAGTCAGGGAGGGGCAGAGAGAAGGAGAAAGGATCCGAAGCAGGCTCTGCATTGACAGCAGAGAGCCCGGACGCTTGACCGACTGAGCCACCAGGCTATATGAACTCTTGACCGCAGAATTTGTTGTGTCAAAATACCCAACAACACTGAATGTGTCACATCTAAGTTAAGACTCACTGAGAGTCTCGGCATTAATACACCATCCTACAGAAGACGATTCTGGGGTCAGGGAAGCACCAGGCCAGGTTACCTCAAGTTCCCAGCAGGTCGGGCACTGCTTTAACCACAGCTCATTCAGTCCAGTCCTCCTGGCGAGCCCGTCTTGTTTATCTCTTCTGCGCTTTATTTATCCCTCTGTCCCCACCTTATTCCCCCCGCCACCCCTACAGAAAACTAGCCTTAATTTGAATTTGTTCTGCAGAATGTATACTAGTTTGTGTCCTTGTATTTTTACTTTACCTAAATGGCATTATATTGCAAATCTCACTCTGCCTATTTTTTCCCCTGCTAAGCACTCCATTTTTAACATGAGTCAATCCACGATGCAGTGAGCATGCCTAATCCCCTGCAAATTGCCATGGCCCATGGGGGTGCATTGTCCTTGTCCTACCCACTCACTGGACACTCACAGACCCCAATGTGGGCCAGGATATGATTGTACAATTCAGCTTATTAATTTTTAATTTATGAACAACTTTAAAGTGCATGTATTTTTTTATAGAAGTATCTACTAAAAAATGTTTCCTCTGAAATATATGAAGATATGTAATTAAGACAAACTTAAATGAAAACTAAATATTGTTACACTAAACTAAAACTGATAAATCCCTATTTAAAAGCAGAGCATTTGATTTTCCAGGATATTTAAAAATTAAGTATTCATTTCCTAGAAAGGGCTCCTTCTTAGGTCCCCATTTCAAAGGAACATTTACACGGTAAAGGTGTCAAAGAGCATTCAGAAATTAAATGTTAACTCCCTGCTTCATGCCTGTGATATTACAAAAGCAGTCTCGTGTTTTTTAGTGAACCAGTTGAACACAACCAGCTACATATTTTCATGTGTAACCAGTTACCATACTTCACCCATCCAACTTAGACACTAACCCAACACGCCACTGAATGCAACACTTCTACCCACACAAAGAGCAAGGTAGAATTCCAAAACAGAATGCAGATACAAAACTAATAAGCTAATAAAAAAGAGACTCAAATAGAAGTTTTCGGAACCCAAGTTCAGTAAACACTAAAGAGACAAACAGCAGAGCCAAACCCCCCACCTAGCTGCATGAAACTGGGGTAACACTGATCCGACAGCTGAAGGCAATCTCAGTCAGACTAATGCTCGCCCCTGGGTGAGCACCCCAGCACCTGGGGGACTTGGGGAAAATGCCAGGACCCATCCTTCTCTTGTGGTCTGTGGGCTGGTAGCTGTTCTTACCAGCCCTCCAGGAAGGGGTATGATACTGAGCCAGAGCTCAGGTTGACCTCCATTGCTGCAAACCAAAGTCACTTAAGATTACAAATGCAAAATCTCAAATGATACCTTCAAGTCCCAACCACAGTTGTTTTTTTTTTTAATGTTTATTTATTTATTTTGAGAGAAAGAGAGAGAGAGAGAGACCGAGCAGGGAGAGAGGGAGACAGAGAATCCCAAGTAGGCTCCACACTGTCAGCACAGAGCCCGATGTGGGGCTTGAACCCACAAACTGTGAGATCAGGACCCGAGCCGAAATCAAGAGTTGGATGCTTAACCGACTGAGCCACCCAGACACTTCTCCAACCACACTCTCTAAAAGCCTATTTTCAAAATCATTCAACAATTCCTTAAGGTCACAGCAACAAGGATAGGCAATGCACATTACATATAACAGCAAATAATGGGAGACAAATTAATCTTTCATCAAAAGGAAAGAAAGAAAGAAAGAAAGAAAGAAAGAAAGAAAGAAAGAAGAAGAAAGAATTAAATATACTGCCATAAATCATCACTGCAGAATACTGTTGGTCCTAAAAAAATGCCTTGGTATTTGGAAGGTAAGGGATGGGTATCACTTAACATAGATTCATGATATCCTATTAAGTAAAAGCAGCAAGTTGAAAAACTATATACATAAAGAATGATCTAATTCTGGGAATTAAAACTATGCATAATTAAAACTATGCATGTGTCCAGGTGTGTACATTTTCCTCCAGGAAATATCTGGAGGGATGCCCAATTATTAATAGTGATTCATTTATTTAGCTTGGGGTGGGTATGAGGAATATTTTGTTTTTTACTTCATATACTTTTGAACTCTTTACATTTTTTAGCACAATAGTTATAATTAAGAATATATGGAAAATAGTTTGATAATGTACTATGGTTATATAAGATGTTATTGCAGGAAACTGAATGAATTCTATGTACTATTTCCATAACTTGTGAGACTAAAATTATCTCAAAATAAAAAGTTAAAAATACATGGGAGAGACTATATAAAATTGGTCTTATTTCTTTTTCAAGTGACAAAATTTCTCAGTGAAACCATCTGGGCATGCAGATTTACTTTCCAGAAGGTTGTTTCCCCCCCCCGCCCCTTCTTTTATTTTGCTTAATTAAAGCTTTATATATTTCTTAAAGCAGTTTCAAGTTCACAGCAAAATTGGGGGCAAGATAGAGTTCCTATCTAGAGTATCCTATCCTAGACCCTCTGCCCTGACACATGCACAGCACCCCTCCCCACATTCTGAACATCTTCCATCCGGGTAGTACATGGTTTCAACTGATGAACTATATGGATACGTAATAATCACCCAAAGTCCACAGTTTAGTTATGGTTCACTCTTGGTGTACGTTCTGTGGGTTTGGACAAATGTATAATAATATATATCCATCATTATGATGTCCTAGAGTATTTTCACTGCTCTAAAAATCCTCTGTGTTCTGCTATTCATCCCTTCCCCCACCCCTCAGCCCCAGGCAACCACTGATCCTTCTACTGTCTCCACAGTTTTCTGGAATGTCATATAGTTTTAATCATACAGTAACCTTACATATTGACTTCATTTAGTAATATGCATTTAAGTTTCTTCCATGTCTTTTCTTGGCTTGACAGCTCATTTCTTTTGTTGAATAATATTCCATTGGGTGGATGAACAGTTTATTTACCTGTTTACCTACTGAAGGGCATCCTGGTTGCTTCCAAATTTTGGAAATTATGAATAAACCTTCTGCAAACAACTGTGTGCAGGTTTTTGTATGGACATGTTTTCATTTCCTTTGGGTAAATATCAAAGAATGCGATTACTGGGTCGTATGGTAAGAGCATGTTTAGTCTTGTAAGAAACCACCAAACTGTCTTCCAAGGTGGTTGCATCGCTCTGTTTTCCCACCAGCAGTGAATGAGCGTTCCTGTTGCTCCACAGAGCCTGTGTTGTGTTGCTCCACATCCTTGCGATTAGTGTTGTCAGTATTCTAAATTGTGGCCATTCTCATAGGTAGGTAGTGGTATCTCATTATTGTTTGAATTGGCACTTCCCAGATGACATAAGAATGTGGAGCATCTTTTCATATGCTTATTTCCCATCTCTATGTCGTCTCTGGTGAGGGGTCTGTTAAGGTCTTTGGACCATTTTTCAATCAGATTGTTTGTTTCCTTACTGTTGAGTTTGAAGAATTCTTTGTATATTTTGGGTAACAGTCCTTTATCAGATGTGTTTTTTGTAAACGATGGCCTGTCTTCCCTTCTTAACCCCGGCTTTTGCAGAGCAGTTTTTAATTTTAACAGAGTGTATCTTTTCAATTATTTATTTCATGGATTGTGCCTTCGGTGTCATATCCAAAAAGTCATCACCATACCCAAGTTCACCTAGTGTTTCTCCTATCTTCTATCAACTAGTTTTACAGTTCTGCATTTTTACATTTAGGCATGAAATCCATTTTCAGTTAACTTTTGTGAGGGGTGCAAGGTTCATTTTCTTTGCTTATGGATGTCCAGTTGTTCTAGCACCATTTGTTGGAAAGACCATCTTTGCTCCACTGTACGGACTTTGCTCTTCTGTCAAAGATTAATTGCCTATATTTATATGGGCCTATTTCTGGCTTCTCTGTTCTCCATTGAGAACAGAATTTGTCTAATCTGTTGTCAACACCACACTGTCTTGATCACTGTAGCTTTACAGTGAGTCCCGAAGTCAGATAGTGTCAGTCTTCCAACTTTGTTCATCTCCTCCATGTGTTGGCTATTCTGGGTCTTTTGTGGCTATTGACAAACTGGTTCTAAAGTTTGTAAGAAGAGACAAACTTGCTGGTATTCTTTTTAATTTTTTTTTTTTTTGAGACAGAGAGAGAGAGAGAGAGAGAGAGAGAGAGAGCACGCAGGGGAAGGGCAAAGAGAAAGGGAGAGGATCTGAAGTGGGTTCTGTGTTGACAGCAGAGATCTTGATGTGGGGCTTGAACTCATGAACTGTGAGATCATGACCTGAGTTGAAGTCAGATGCTAAACGGACTGAGCCAACCAGATGCCCCATAAACTGATATTTGGAGATTACATTCAATCTATTGATCAACTTGGGAAGAACTGACATCTTAACAATATTGTCTTCCTGTCCGTGAACACAGAATATCTCTCCACTTATTTAGTTCTTCTTTATCAGTGTTTTGTAGTTTTCTTCACATAGATTTTATACATATTTTGTTTTATACTTAAGTATTTGATTTGGGGGGTGCTCATGTAAATAGTATTGGGGGGGGTTTGCCTTGTTTTTTTCATGTTTATTTATTTTTGAGAGGGTGGGGAAGGGCAGAGAGAGAGGGAGACATAGAATCTGAAGCAGGCTCCAGGCTCCATCCGAGCTGTCAGCACAGAGCCCAACACAGGGCTCAAACCCACAAACCCTCAGATCATGACCTGAGCTGAAGATGGATGCTTAACCAACTGAATGAGTCACCCAGACACCCCTTATTTTTAAATTCCACTTGTTCCGTGATGATATATAGGAAAGTCATGGACTTTCCACATACTGACCTTGTATCATGAACCTGGCTACAACTGTCTATTAGTTCCAGGGGTTTTTTTGGTGGGGGGGTGGGGGGGTGGGAGGCTTGTTAATCCTTTTGGATTTTTTTTTAATTTCCCCCTTAAAAAAATTTTTTTAAGATATTAAATAATCTCTACACCCAGAAGGTGGGGCTGGAACTCACAGCCCTGAAGTCAGGAGTTGCATGCTCCACTGACTGAGCCAACCAGGAACCCCTCCATGTTATACATAGACAACCATGTTATCTATGAACAAAGACCATTTTATTTTTTCCTTCCCAAACTGTATACCTTTTATTTCCTTTTCTCATCGCATTAGCTAGAACTTACACTACAATGTCAAAAAGGGAATGGTGAGGGAAGTCATCCTTGCCTTAGGTCTGTTCTTACAGGGAAAGCTTCGAGCTCCTCCCCATTAAGTATGATGTTAGCTGTGTGTGTGTGTGTGTGTGTGTGTGTGTGTGTGTGTGTGTGTGTGTTTTAAGTTTTTAAAGTTTATTTATTTGAGAGAGAGAGAGAGAGAGAGAGAGAGAGAGAGAGAGAGAGAACATGAGCAGGGGAAGGGTAGAGAGAAGGAAAGAGAGAATCCCAAGCAGGCTCTGTACTGTCAGTGCAGAGCCTGACACAGGGCTCCAATTCACCATGAACCATGAGATCATGACTTGAACTGAAATCAAGAGTTGGACACTTAAGCGACTGAGCCACCCGGGCACCCAGCTGTGGTTTTTTTTTTTTTTTATAGATATTGTGCTTTATCAAGTCGAGGAAGTCCCCCTCTATCCCCAGTTTACTCAGTTTTTATCTTGAGTAAGTGCTGGGTTTTGCCAATTGCTTTTGCTGCATCTTTGTACATATTGTGAAATGAACACAATAAACTCTAGTCAGCCATCACCACCGAGTTACGATTTTTTTCTTGTGAGGAGAACTTTTAAGATCTTCTCTCTTAGAAACTTCCAAATATCACCATGTGATTTTCTTTCTTTAGCCTGTTGCTGCGATGAACTCCATTAATTGATTTTCAAATGTTGAACCAGCCTTGCAGACTTGCTATAAATCCTGCTTGGTCATAGTATATAATTCTTTTTATACATTGTTGGATTCAATTTGCTAATATTTTGAGGACTTTTGCATCTATGTTCATGAAAGATATTGGTCTGTAGTTTTATCTTGTAATGTCTTTGTCTGGTTTTGGTATTAGGGTAATGTAGGCCTCATAGAATTAAGTATTCCCTCTGCTTCCATTCTATGAAACAGACTTCAAAGAATGGCTCTTATCTCTTCCTTAAGTGTTTGGTAGAATTCCCCGATGAACCCATCTGGGCCCAGTGCTTTCTATCTTGAAAGGCGATAATTTTTTTATTATTATTATTTTTTAATTTACATCCAAGTTAGTTAGCATATAGTGCAATAATTATTTCAGGAGTAGAATCCAGAAAGGTGATTAATTACTGATTCAATTTATTTTTTAAATAGTTTTCTTTAATGTTTATTTTTGAGAGAGAGAGAGAGAGAGAGAGAGAGAGAGCACGAGCAGGGGAGAGGCAGAGAGAGAGAGAGAGGGAGGCATGCAATGTGAAGGCTCCAGGCTCTGAGCTGTCAGCACAGAGCCTGACACGGGGCTCAAACCCAAGATCGTGACCTGAGCCGAGGTTGGACACTTAACCAACTGAGCCACTCAGGCAACCCTGATTCAATTTCTTTATTAGATATAGGCCTATTCAGACCGTCTATTTCTTCTTGTGTGAGTTTGGCAAACTGTATCTTTCAAGGAGTTGGTCCTTCTCATCTAGGTTATCAAATTCAGGGGAACAGAGTTGTTCATAGTATTCCTTTATTATCCTTTTTTTTTTTTTAATGTTTTTAATGCTTATTTATTTTTAAGAGGGGGTGAGAGAGACAGAGCATGAGAAGGGGAGGGGCAGAGAGAGAGGGAGACACAGAATCCAAAGCAGGCTCCAGGCTCCAAGCTGTCAGCACAGAGCCCGATGTAGGGCTAGAACTCAGGAACTGTGAGATCGTGACCCGAGCCGAAGTTGGACGCTCAACCAACTGAGCCACCGAGGTGCCCCACTTTATTATCCGTTTAATATTCAAAGGATCAGTATGATTTTCCTTTCATTTCTGACATTAGTAATTTGTGTCCTTTTTAAAAATTTTTTTGAAGTTTATTTATTTTGAGAGACAGAGACAGTACGAGCAGGGGAGGGGTAGAGAGAGATGGAGACAGAGAATCCCAAGCAGGCTCCACACCACCAGCACAGAGCTCAATGCAGGACTCAAACCCACAAAACCATGAGATCATGACCTGAGCTGAAACCAACAGTTGGATGCTTAACCAACTGAGCCACCGAAGCACCCCATGTGTCCTCTCTTTTGTAATTAGTCTAGCTAAAGACCTATTAATTTCACTGATTTACAAAGAACCAGCTTTTCCATTGACTTCTGGGGTTTGGTTCATTTATTTCTGCTCTAATTATCTCTTTCATTCTATTTAGTTTTGCTTTAATTTGCTCTTCCTTTTATAGTTTCCTAAGAAGGAAACTTGGGTTATTGATTTTTTAAACTGAGATATAATTGACACATAACATCATATTAAAGCTTCAGGTGTACAACATGATTTGATATTTGTATATATTGTGAAATGAACACAACTCTAGTCAGTCATCACGACAGATTTATCATTTTTTTCTTGTGAGGAAAACTTTTAAGATCTGTTTTCTTAGCAGCGTCCAAATACCACCAGTCTGTTCTCTGTTATCTATGAGCTCTGGTTTGTTTTGTTTTGTTAGATTCCACATATAAATGATATATATAGGGACCCCTGGGTGGCTCAGTCAGTTAAGCATCTGACTCTTGATCTAGGCTCAGGTCATGATCTCACAGTTCATGGATTGGAGCCCGCCCCCACCATGTTGGGCTCTGTGCTGACAGTATAGAGCCTGTTTGGGATTCTCTCTGTCTCTCTGCTCCTTCCCCCCCCACCAAATAAATAAACTTTAAAAAATAATATATTTGTGTGTGTGTGTGTGTGTGTGTTCAATGTATATGTTTCCCTTTAAACACTGCTTTTGCTGCATCCCACAAATTTTGATAAGTTGTATTTTTATTTTCATTTAGTTCAAAATATTTTAGAATTTCTCTTGAATTTCTCTTTTGACCTGTGCTATTTAGAAGTATGTTGTTTAATCTCTACACTTTTTTAAAAAAGTGTATTTATTTATTTTGAGAGAGACAGAGACAGTGTGAGGGAAGGGGCAGAGAGAGAGGGAGAGAAAGAATCCCAAGCAGGCTCTGCGCTGCCAGCACAGAGCCCAAGGTGGGGCTTGAACTCACAAAACCGTGAGATCATGAACTGAGCTGAAACCAAGAGTCAGACGCTTAACCGACTGAGTCACCCAGGTGCACATAATTTGAGTTCTCTTTGTTATTGATTTCTAATTTAATTCTGTTGTGGTTTGAGAGCAACACTATGATTTCTATTCTTTTAAATCTGTGAAGATGTGTTTTATGGCCCAGAATGTGGTCTACCTTGGTGAATGCTTCATGTGGGCTTGAAAAGAAACTGTATTCTGCTGTTGTTGGATGAAACAGTCTACAGATATCCGTTATCCAGCAGATAGATGATATTGTTTGAATTCAAGTGTGTCTTTACTGATTTTGTTTGCTGGATCTGTCCTTTTCTGACAGAGGGGTGTTGAAGTCTCCAGCTATGATAGTGGATTCATCTATTTTTCTTTGCAATTCTATTCATTTTTTGCCTCACAGAGTTCGATGTCCATTGTGAGGTATATACAAATGAAAAACTGTCATGTTTTTAATGGAGAAAACCATTAATGACCCCTTTATCATTATGTAATCCCACTTTCCCTAATAACTTTCCTTGCTTTAAAGGTTCTGATAATACCTCAGCAGGTTAGGCTTTGGTTAACTGGTTTCCCCCTGAAGGCAGACTTTGTTGTGAACAAAGTGCTTAAGAGTATTTCAAACCGACCCTTCCCCACCCCCACCCCCGGCTCCCCAACGCTCCCCACTCCCTTCCCCTGCCAAAAGCCTGAAGGGATTTTTCTCCCGTATTTACTGTGGGAAACTGGTCAAGCTCCTGGAGGTAAATTTTGCATTGTTGTGTGGACTCCCTTATGAATGAGTCTCCCTGGAGATTTTAACTCTCAGAGTTGTCCACACCAGGCTTCCAGCACTGGTTCCCATGATGGCTTCTGATCACTAAGGCTCTGCTCTGGGGAGCTGGCGACCTGTATTCACCTGTCTCTCCAATCTTGGAAGCTGTGGTTCGCCTGTATCTTCCCCTTTCTTACAGATCCAAGAAAAGCTGCAGATTTTTCAATCTGTTCAGCTTTTTACTTGTCAAGATTGAATGGCAACTTTCAGGCTTCTTACATATGAAGAAACCAGAGGGTTTTTAACTTATGAATTCAATTTGTTATAGGACTAGTCAGGTTATTTGTCTCCTTTTGGATAAGTTTTGGTCAGTAGTCTGTGATTTTCAGGAAATTGTACACTTCATCTAAGTTGTTGAATGTGTGTAGGGCTGCTAATAGGATTCCTTTATTATCCTTTTAATGTCTGTGGGATCTATGGTAATATCCTCCCCTTTCATTCTTGATACAGGTAATTTGTGTCTTGTCTATTCTTGGAGGTTTATCAATTTTATCATCTTTTTTTTTTAATTTTTTTTTTTTAACATTTATTTATTTTTGAGACAGAGAGAGACACAGCATGAACGGGGGAGGGGCAGAGAGAGAGGGAGACACAGAATCGGAAGCAGGCTCCAGGCTCTGAGCCATCAGCCCAGAGCCCAACGCGGGGCTTGAACTCGTGGACCGCGAGATCATGACCTGAGCTGAAGTCGGACGCTTAACCGACTGAGCCACCCAGGCGCCCCAATTTTATCATCTTTTTAAAGAACTGGTTTTTTGGTTTCATTGATTTTTCTCTATTGTTTTTCTGTTTTCAATTTCATTGATTTCTGCTCTTATCGTTTTCCTTCTATTAGGGAAATTCAAACTAAAACCATGATGAGATACCACGCTACACCTATTAGAATGGCTAAAATAAAAAATACTAATGGAATCAAGTGCTGAAAAGGATGTGGAACAATAGAACTATTATATATGGCTGGTAGGTATGTAAATGGTACAGCCACTCTGGAGAACAGTTTGGAAGTTTTTTATAAAGTTAAACATACTCAACATAGGACCCAGCAATTCTACTCTTAGCTATCTACCCTCGAGAAATAAAAACACTTATGTTCATGCAAAAACCTGTATACACGTTTACAGCAACTTTATTCATAATCACCCAAAACTGGAAACAGCCCAATTGTCAAATGAACGGATAAAAAGACCATGGTATAACCATAGCAAGTAATATTACTCTGTAATAAAAAGGAACAGACTGTTGACATATACAAAAATGTAGATGAATCTCAAAAATATTATGCTAAGTGAAATAAGCCAGTCTCAAAAGGTTACACACTGTATGACATTCTTCAACAGACAAAACCCACAGGGATGAAGAGCAGATTAGTGGTTACTAGGCATTAAGGGTGGGAAGGGGTGACTGAATAGGGATAACATGAGGCATACCTGGGGGTGATGGAGCTGTTCTGTATCCTGATTATCATGGTGGTTGACATGAATCTGTAGGGTGTGAAGATTCACAGAGCTGTACACGAAAAGAAAAAAATCTACTCGACTGTATGCTAATTAAAAATAAAAAAACAAACAAATACAGGTGTACCATAGGAGGGGCTACAGGCATGGAAGGGATGGCGAGACAGGCAAGGGGTGCCCCCACTAGAACCTTCCTCAGGTACCTACCTGTGAGGTAGGCAAAAGAGAAGTCACCAGTTACAAATCAGAGCCCCAAAGCCTGAGAGGAACATCTGACATAAAAAAGTGCTTCAGGCAGGCAGCAGCTGGGTAATCGATACAGACCAAGTGTGACCGAGGAAGGAGCAGCCGTACAGGGCAGGGCACAATAGACAGGAGCCTCAGCGCCCAGGCAGAATCCAATCTGGCCCAAACGGCCCTTCAGTAGGCTGCCTTGACCACTTCAAGTTCAGTGCCAACCAGAGATCAGATGCTTACCAGAGACCTTGGACCCAAGTGAGCTAGACAGTGTTCATTCCTTTAGAAAGGGTATTGGCCCCTACTGTGTCCCCAAAGAAGGGGTCCAAGAGTCTACTGCGGCCCAGTCCAGGCCATACATGCCTACTTAAGCTCCCAAGGCAGGGATATCTGTGCTATCACAGCTGTGCATGTTCACAACTGCTGCTGGACCGGACACGACCTGCTGGAAGTGACCAAAGGGAGGAAGGCAAAGAAGCAACAAAAAGAGGGATGGCAGGCACATAGGGCTCCACACCTGATCACTGCAGAACTTCCAGACAGACGTCTACAGGGAAAACCAGGCAGGCCAGAGCCTGTGACCCAGGAAAAGAGGTAGAGAAAATCTGTTAGAAAACCTAAAGATTAATATTTTGTTTGTTGGTACCATGTGTTGGTTAATAGTGGTTCCTGAACTCAATATAAGCAGGTGGGAATTTCACTCTGCAAGTCTTTAAAGTTTCCTAAACAATAGTCTTAAATACACAGATCTAGTGCACAACAGCAGAACCTGACTGCAGAGTTTAAATTATTTATGGTCAACGTTGAAGAGCATTCATTAAATATGCTTCCATAGTAGGGATGGAGTGTCTATTCTCTCGTATGTGATTAAAAACAAGCTTTCCAGGTGTTGTTTAATAAATATTATTTTCTTTTCTCTCTGTGAAGTTTTTAATAAACTACAGAAAATAAGTTGATTAAACTCAAAATATATATATATATATATATATATATATATATATATATGTATTTGTATGTATAATTACATTTATACACACACAGACACACACGAATTCTATTTAATGGCAGTGGCAGACGGGGGCTCAAACCAACTTTCCCAATGAAAACAACAAGAAAGACTGAATTAAAAAATGTTTTTAAAAACTGTTGGAAGATACCAGAGCACTAACAAAGAAGTGAAGAACTGGAGGCCAACTTTTCCCCCGGAGGGGTCTGACAATTTAAAAAGTAGCAACCAAGTGGCTGAGCTAAGCAGAGCTTTGACAGACTCATGGAACTGAGCACTCGCCAAGGAGGAGGAGGCCCACAAACACTCTCGGTCATTTGAGATTTGGAGAGACCACACTCTTGGGTATGAACTGGAAATAAGAGTAGCCTTCACAGGGTCAAGAGCTAGTTTCAAATCACTCTCTCCGTGTCTGGATTAACGTGATCTTGGACTGTACGCACCCCATCCCATTCACATGCAAGAAGCAAAAGTAAACCCTTTATGCAGAAACACAGAAACATCTAGAGTCACAAATCATTGCTACACCTACAGTGTCTCTGGCCTATAGACAACAGGAAGCTATGACTACAAGCCATGAAAACCAATAGATAATAGGAAGATACAGATAAGAAAGCCACATAATGGAGTTTTAAAACAACCATAATCAACATGTTCAAGGAATTAAAAAGCAAGATTGTGTTTAAAAAAAAAAAAAAAGGTGGGGGGGGCGGTGCGCCTGGGTGGCTTAGTTGGTTAAGCATCCGACTTTGGCTCAGGTCATGATCTCACGGCTTGTGAGTTCGAGCCCCGCGTTGGGCTCTGTGCTGACAGCTCAGAGCCTGGAGCCTGCTTCCGATTCTGTGTCTCACTCTCTCTCTGCCCTTTCCCCGCTCACTCTGTTTCTCTATCTCTCTCAAAAATAAATAAACATTAAAAAAAATTTTTTTTAAGTTAATTCTATGCCTGAAAAATACTGTATCCCAAATCCAGGAATAAATTTCACAAAAGATACATAAGACTACTAAACAGAAACTAAAAGCACTGTTTTAGTTGAGGTAAAGTTTAAAAGACCTAAAGAAATGAAGGGACATAGCACATCTGTGAATCTGAGTACTCAATACTGTAAAGATGTCATTTCTGTCCAAATAGATCCTTAGAGTCTGAGTAATTATAATTAAAACTCTTGCAGGGTGTGTGTGTGTGTGTGTGTGTGTGTGTGTGTGTGTGTGTATAGAAATAGACAGGCTGATGCTAAAACGTACATGGAAAATGCAAAGGGCCAAGATCAGCAAATCAAACTTGAAAACTAAAAGGGTCAGACTTTCCCAGACACGGAGCCTCACCGTTACGCTACAGTACAGAGGCAGGAAGGCTAAAATGAACAAGGAGAGCAACGGAGCAGCAATCAGTGGAAAGCAGTGGGGAAAAGATGGCCTTTTCCATAAATGTGCTGGGTCAACTGAATATCCACACGAAACAAATGAAATGACTCTTTTCTCACAAAACTCAACTCCAGGTAGATTATGCACCTAAATGTGAAAGATCAATAAAGCTCTTAATATAAAAAAATATCTTCATGACCATGAGGTAGGGAAAGAACTCTTAAATATGACACAAAGATTACTAACCATAAAGGAAAAAACAAAAATGACCTGCAATACAATTCACAAAGAGGTAATAAGGAATAAATAGTAAAAGAAAATATTCTCTCCCCTAAGTATATTGCAGACTTTGAGGTGAGTGGATTCATTACTGAAGCCGCTATAACAAATTACCACAAACTTGATGGTGGCTTAAAATAAGAAAAATTCATTCACTCACAGTTATGGAGGTCAGAAGTCCAAAATCAGTTTCACTGAGCCCAAATGAAGGTGACAAAAGAGCCACACTACCTCTTAAGATTCTGGGAGAGAAGTCTCCCAGCTTAAGACTCTTCCAGCTTGAACGCCAGCATGCTTTGAGTTGGGGCCACATCACTCCAATCTCTGCCTTGAAGCCCATCCGCCTCTCCTCCTCTGTGTGCATCCAATCCCCCTCTGCCTCTCTCTTCTAAAGACACTTTTGAGGGGCGCCTGGGTGGCTCAGTCAGTTGAGCATCTGACTTCGGCCCAGGTCATGATCTTGCGGTTTGTGAGTTTGAGCCCCACGTCGGGCTCTGCGCTGACAGCTCAGAGCCTGGAGCCTGCTTCGGATTCTGTCTCCCGTCTCTCTCTGCCCCTCCCCCACTCTCACTGTCTCTCTCTCTCTGTCTCAAAAATAAAAACATAAAAAAAATTTTTTTTAAAGACACTTTTGATGGTATGTCAATTCCATCCAAAAAAATCCAGGTAACTCATCTCAAGATCAAGTTAGTCATATCTGCAAAGACTCTTTTTCCAAATATAGTAATGTTCACAGGTTCCAACTATTAGGACATGATGGGGGGGGAGGTACCACCAATAAATGCATTACAATGTGTGACCAATAAAAAATATACACGAATCTTTAAAACTGCTATGCCCTTTGGAAGAGGAACACATGTACTCCTTGAGTCACTCTGGGAAGAGCAAACATCTCCAGGTCAACAATGCCAGATTTACCCTAACAAAGTGGCCACACAGATAAACTGTACGACTGTGGTCTAGCAGGAGCACATCGACCCACAGAATAAGACAGAAGCTGTGGCCAGAACAGGCTGATGGTCAGATGCAGAGCAAGCCTGCCTTGATCCACCCTGGATCCACTTACTCCAATACTGAGTCCACTTCGACTCCTATACTGTCTGCCAACCGCCACCCTTCGGGCCTGGCCAGGTCTGAAGGCACTCTCCATTGCCCTCTTTTCCTGAGCTCTTCCCCATGCTGGCTTGCATCTGAGCTCCTAGACCGAGGCCTTGAGGCCTCCCCCGGGGACCCTTCTCCACGTGGACTATGGGGCAATGCCAGTGCCAATGTGCAGACAGTTCATCCTCCATTTCTTTCAAAAAATACACTCAGGACTGCATGATAAGTGGTGGATATATGTCACTAAACATATGTCACAACCTACAGGGTCTACAACACCAGAAGGAAACTCAGGGAGCCTGGGTGATGACGTGTCGGTGTACATTCAATGACAGAACAATTGTACACTCTGTGGGGTGGTCATAATGGGGGAGGCTGTGCACTGTGTGGAGGACAAGCAGCGTATGGGTACTCTGCACTTGCCACTCAGTTTCGCTGTGAACTGCTCTAAAAATAGTTTACTAATTTAAAAAATATATACTCAGGGAAAAATTTGATATACCATGGTATAATCATATAAAACAAAAACAACGCCAGAAAGCAGTTAGTTAGAATGAGTCAGTTACCTGTATTAACATAATCATTGCCATAATTCTAAAAACATAGTGTTGAGATTAAAAGCAAGTTTCAGAAGGACTCATATAGATCATTTAAAACATGCAAAACAGCACCATAGATTGCTCAAGGATATATGGAAATGCGGTAAAATAAAACACCAAGTGCAGGAGAGAAGCTAGCAGAAGGGGAATAGAATCAGCATGAGTGTGGTTTCCACACCCTCTTAATGGCTCTTTGTAAAAAATCTGAAGCTAATATGACAAAAATCTTCATTTTTTGAAAAATCAAGCAGCAGGTACATGGGTGTGCATATCACGATTCTGTCAACTTTTCTGTATGTTTGAAATATTCAAAATTAGAAAGAAAATTAAACAAGAAGTGGTCATCCACACTCAACAGTCTCTGACTCTTAAAAGACCTTCAGACTGGATTTTGCAGCTGGCCACGTGGCTCTTCCCCAAGGTCAGAGTCGTCGCTCCATGAAAGTGTGTGCCATATACTCTCTCCAGTCCTCAATAGCTTATCTCATTTACGGGTGCCTGGGTGGCTCAGTCGGTTAAATGTCCAACTTGGGCCCAGGTCATGGTCTCACCTTGAGTTTGAGCCCCGTATCAGGCTCTTGTGCTGACAGCTCAGAGCCTGGAGCCTGCTTTGGATTCTGTATCTCCCTCTCTCTCTGCACCCCCTGCCTCTCTCTCTTCTCTCTCTCTCTGTCTCTGTCTCTCTCTGTCTCTCTCTCAAAAATAAACATTAAAAAAAATTTTTTAATAAATAAATAAATAATCTCATTTAGCTGAACATGCATCTAAGACAATCAAGTAAACAGACAGCAACATCACAGAGAAGGATAAGATTCTTCCATAAAAATATGGCTCTTGCCTAACAAGTCTGTATTACATAAATGTGTAAATAGATAATAAACCTTTTAAAAACAGCAAGGCTGGCTCACCCAGCTTGCCCGGTGTAACACCTGACTCTTGACCTCAGAGTTGTGAGTTCAAGCCCCACATTGAGTGTAGAAATTACTTTTTAAAAAAATGACATAATAGGGGTGCCTGGGTGGCTCAGTCGGTTGAGCATCTGACTTCAGCTCAGGTCATGATCTTGCGGTTCGTGAGTTTGAGCCCCACGTCGGGCTCTGTGCTGACAGCTCAGAGCCTGGAGCCTGCTTTGGATTCTCTGTCTTCCTCTCTCTGCCCCTTCCCTGCTCATGCTCTGTCTCTGTCTCTCAAAAATGAATAAACGTTAAAAAAAAATTTTTTTTAAATGACATAATAAAAGATTTGCTCGGACTGCTGTTTTAAAAATATTAAAAATAAAAAAATAAACATAGCAGACATTTAATGCAAGAATGCTTCTAAACATCACTAGGTGAGATAAAGTCACACTATGATGTGATACTTGTTGGACACTCACGATCAGAACTTGGAATGCTGCTCCTGCAGCTGGAAGGGGAAGTTATACATCGTCCACTCTGGCATTTCCTAACTTTTCAGCTGCACGCCTTCTCCTCAGGTGAGCTCTCCCGAGGAGTCTAAGTGGAGAGTCTGCTCTGGCCGAGGCTGGGTTTGGGGTGGGGGGTGGTGCCTGCCTTCTAGGCGCACCCCCTCTACCCCCATATAGCCGGCCGCCCTCCTAAGGGGATGGCAGATTCGGGAACACTCCTAAAAACTCTCTACACCATCCTCTCTATACCACCATCTCCCATGACTGTCCCTCCCCGGCTCAGTTCAAAGGACACACTGTCCATCTGTTACTACTCTGCCTCATTCCTATCTTCCCTACCTAGATGGTGCTCGCCGTTCTGATCTACCTTTCTGACTTTGCAGAATCTAGACTGCTGTCCACTTCTTTTTAGTTTTTAAAATTTCTGCCATTTCAATGAGATTTGGGAGAGGAGAGTTATCATTACCTCGTCATGTTCACGAGCATCAACCCGGCACAACTCCATTCCCACAAATGCTTCCCGTGTGGAAACCCTCTCCTGCCTCTGCCCATACTCTCGTCCCTCCTGCTCCTGCTGTGGCACCTTCTTCAGTCTCCCCTGCGGCCTCCTGTCTCTGCCTTTCCTTTACGGGTTTGGGTTCCCCAGGGTTTTGTCCTAGGGCCTCTCTGCGTGACTCAGTTCTCCCTACGGGGTCATCGTATTCACTTCAATCATGATTTACTGCCACTGACTTCCAAATTTCTACTTTTGGACAAGCCTTTCTAGAAAGTACCAGTCCCGCACATCCAAATGCCCCCTGGTCACCCCACACTCCACAGGTATGAAATGGACATGTTCTCTCCGAGTTCTGTTCTTTGTGAACAGTTCCATCATTTCTCAGTCACCCATTTGGGAAACTCAGGAGTCTCCCTAGACTCCCCTCTGACGTCCACTTCTTTACCCCGAAACCTGTGGATTCTACTTCAGACCATCGTCTCCATTCCACAGCCCATCATCTCTTGCCCCAGATCACTACAACGTGCTCTTTAAGTGTTCTGCTCCCAATTTTGTGCTCCACCAACCCACTCTCTCCATGCTGCCAGAAAACATTCTCAATCACCAAGTGAGAAAAGGAGGAGAGACAGAAAGGCAGAGACAGAGAAAGGTCACACAGGAATATTCCAATTGCTGCTTAATGCCTTACAAAAAAAAAAAAAGAAAAGAACTACCGACTCTATCATTTGTTAAGGAAGACCCACTTAAAATAAAGCACTTAAGAATAGCCATCCCCTTAGCCCTTTTATAAAAACGAAAAACTGGCCATCTGATTTTAAGATTTCACGGGTTCCTGAAAGCACACACGTATCATATTTCAATATTTCCCATTTTCTCCCCATGGTCGAGCACAGGGGTAGAAAGCTGTTTACTTCTCTTTAACAGAATGTCTTCGCAGAGCATACGCTTTGCCGTGCGGTCAGACACAGCAGCCAGCAGGCACTGGGGCTGTGAAAGCTGCTGCTGTTGCAGCGCTACTTACTAAAACCTCTGTCCACACTGAAGTGCGCTGCCACCACGTCCAGACAGTACTCCTCTGTACCCGAGGGTTCTAATCTATCCCAGCGGTCGGTTTGTCTGTCCCCACATAACTCAATACTCCATGTTTATTTATTCATTGCCACAGTGTTTAAGTTTAGTTTGTTTGCTTGTTTGTTTGTTTAATTTATTGAGAGAGAGAGAGAACAGGAGAGGAACAGAGAGAGAAGGAGAGAGAGAATCCCAAGCTTGAACTCACGGGCCATGAGATCATGATGTGAGCTGAAATCTACAGTTGGTCATTCAACTGCTCAACCGACTGAGCCACCCAGGAGCCTCTATTGTCACAGTTTTAAAATTACTCTTGGTTTTCTCGTAGGGAATGAGCCTGACCTTTGCTCTCTTCTTCCCACTTGAAAAATGCCTCAACTCTTCTGGGAAGTTTACTCTTTTATAAACTCTAGGGTCAGACAATATATAGACAAATTCAGGGGCGACAGGCATACCTACACTACTGAGGGTCCTTCCCTACCCCAAAACACGGTATGATACTTTCCACTCTCCTACTTCTGGTCTGCTAAAGGTCCTCAGTAATATGCTGTGAATTTCCAAATGACAGCTGACACATCTCTTGTTGGACATTCCTGGGCACCAGATTATTTTGTGGCTATTGTGAAAGGGTGGGTTTTTTTCAGCTGATTCCTTCAAACCAGTTACTTGTGGTGTGAAAACACGTTACTGATTCCCTGGGGTGGAACTGCACCCAGCACTTTGGCAGCCTTGTTAATTCTGACGCTTCACCAATTCTCTGGGACTGTTTTGTGTAAGTAAACTTACAGTTTACAAATAGTTTTGTCTCCTCCTTACCAATTGTAATATTAATAGATGTTAGATAACTAGATCTTTATTGTCTTCCTAATTTTATGGGAGTATTTTAAAAATTTAAGTTTAAAACTTTTCTTTGAGGGAGAGAGAGTGCACACGAGGGTGGGGAGGGGACAAGAGCTAGGGAGACAGAGGATCCAAAGCAGGCTGTATGCTGACAGCAGACAGCCCAGTGCGGGGCTCAAACCCACAGACCTTGACATCATGATCTGAGCCAATAATCACAAGGTCTGGGGGTTTGAGCCCCACATCGGGCTCTGTGCTGACAGCTCAGAGCCTGGAGTCTGCTCTGGATTCTATGTCTCCCTCTCTCTCGGCCCTTCCCCCACTTGCGCTCTCTCTCTCTCTCTCTCTCTCTCAAAAATAAATAAACGTTAAAAAAAATTTTAATTTAAGTTTTAATGAATTAAAAGTATATTAAATTGACTTTTCAGTTTCCCAGTCCCACTAGCCACTTTTCAAGTGTTTAATAGCCACGTATGACTAGTGGCTACCACAGTGGTAATGGCTACAGTGGCTGCAGCACTAAACCTTTCCAACACCACAGAAAATTCTAGAGCTGACAGGTACCTGTCTCAGTCCTACTCACCTCACACATCCACAACACCCACCCGGCTTCAGGAAGCATTTGAGTTTCTTTCACCACTGGTCAAGACTCCAGAGGGCCCAGTCCAGGTTCCTTACCAGGATGCATAAATCCTCCTATAAGCCAAACCCCTGCCTTTCCCAACCTGCTCTCTCTACCCATCTGCCTGGGGAGCATAGTCTGGAAATACTCCAGCCCACCTCAGCTTTGGCTCATCTTCCTTTGTCTAGCATGTTCTTCCCTGTCCTCCTACTACACCCTCTGCACACATGCTTTCAAAATAAAAAACTGCAGGGGCACCTGGGTGGCTCAGTAGGTTGAGCATCCAACTGTTGGCTTCGGCTCAGGTCATGATCCCAGCGTCGCCCAGTATGGACAGCTACCCCCAAATGAGTCCCATAGCCATTTTACAATACTGCCACTGTTTATGTGTCTTTCCACCCTCACTACGTCATGAGCATCTTGGCACTCAGTCTGTTGAATACTGTTGAATGACACGATGACACACAGAGTCAGCTTGGTGGCCAGAACGAAACAGCACAGCCAGGTGGCTTAATCAACAAGAAGTTATTTTAGCATCGCTCTTAAGGCTAGAAGTCTGAGCTCAGGGAACCAGCAGGTTTGGTTCTTCCTGAGGCCTGTCTCCATAGCTTGCAGACAGCCACCTTCTCACCTGTCCTCATGTGGCTTTTTCTCTGTGTGCAAGTGCTCCTGGTATCCCCTCCTCTAGTAGGACCTCTAGTAGTAGGTCCTGCTGGACCAGGCCCACCCTATGACCTCATTTAACCTTAATCACCTCCTTAGAGACCCTGTCTCCAGATACTGTCACGAGGGGGTGTTGGGCTTCAACAAAGGAATTTGGGCAGACACAATTCAGCCCATAAAACCAAGATTACTTACTAATAAGGCTAGAAAATCTCATTTCTAAAACCTTTATCTCTAAAATATCCTAATTTTCGTGTTCCCTGAAAAGGGCTAATCCTTAGCCTCCATCCTCAGAGATAACCAAAGGAAGAAACAAAGCCCAGGAGTTACATAGGAACTTTCCACGATAGGCTTTTTGGAGTTACTTACCTGCTTCAACAAACATGAGTGTGTCCTTTCACATTTCAGATACTCAATTTAAAGGTCTTTTATCATAGATCCTGGAGAAAAAGTTCTGAAATCTGAAAAGAAATAAAAGATCTTTCTCCGCTATTTCCAAAATGGTAATCTCAAGTCACAGTCAGTATAAACTGAAGGAACAGGATTCTATTCTTTCCTTAAAGCTGAATAACACAAAGCCAAAGTCTGAAAGGAAACCCCTACGTGATTATTGTCCCCCAGTGATTATCTGAGGTACTGCCTCAAAAATCCAGGAAGTCTTAAAAACAGAAGCCATTCATCTCCTGTGTGAAAAAGGAAGAGGGAATTTGGGTACATCACTCAAAATGATTATCAATAAATGACAGAGGCAACTATTTTTAGGTGTTGTGTCTTTTACTGATTACACAGGTTTTTCTTTGCTGTGTAGCATATAATTTCCTAGTCTTTTTAATATACAAGGGCAATATCAGAAATGTTACATAATCTTTTCTACAAAGACTGACCCACAAAGATTATGTTATTCTTACTCAGAAGCAACTTCATTGCAAACAAAATGCTATAGCAAGAATTAGTTTTTATTATTATTATTATTATTATTATTATTACTTGAGAAAGAGAGAGAGAGTGTGAGCAGGGGAGAGGGGCAGTGAGAGAAAGAATCCCCAGCAGGCCCTATGCTCAGACAGAGCCCAATGCGGGGCTTGATACTAAGACCCTAGGATCGTGACCTGAGCCAAAATTAAGAGTCTAAAGCTCAACTAAGTGAGTCACTCAGATGCCCCTATTATTTTTTTTTTTTAGTAATCTGTACACCCAACATGGGGCTCAAACTCATTAAGATTAAGAGTAGCATGCTCGACTAACTGAACCGGCCAGGCATCCCGGTGAGAATTACTTTTAAAGGGTTTACTAGCAGGGATGCCAGGGTGGCTCGGTCGATTGAGCGCCCAACTCTTGATCTAGGTTTAGGTCACGATCTCATGGTTTGTGAGACTGAGCCCCACATTAGGCTTTCAGCTGACAGTGTGGAGCCTGCTTGGGATTCTCCCTCTCCTCTCTCTGCCACTCCCCTGCTCCTGCGCGCTCTCTCTCTCTCTCTTTCTCTTTCTCTCTGCCCCTTCCCCACTCACATGTGCGCCCTCTCTCCCTCCCTCTCTCATAATAAATAAACTGAAAAAAAAAGATTTACTAGCAGAGCAGAATAAAGTAACTTAATCTTACTTTGTTCCTACCCTTTCTCCAGGTAGGTCATGGTACAGTAACCAAATACTTGGTATGAATTCGTTCTTACTTTATTATTATTTTTTTAACATTCATTTTTGAGAGACAGAAAGAGACAGAGTGCAAGTGGGGGAGGGGCAGAGAGAGAAGGAGACACAGAATCTGAAGCAGGCTCCAGACTCTGAGCCGTCAGCACAGAGCCCAACGCAGGGTGCAAATCCATGCACCGTGAGCTCATGACCCGAGCCGAAGTTGGATGCTCAACCGACTAAGCCACCCAGGCGTCCGTTTTTATTTTAAATAAATGTTGCATATCACATCAGGCAAAACAACACATTAAAAGATGAAATAAAAATGTATTTTCAAAAATTACAACTGTTTTCTTACTTTTTAACTAAAACAATGGACCGCTCAACCTAGACCCTGATGATGAGATGGGCACGGCAGCAACATGCTGGCTAACATTCACTGGGGACACACCACATGAAATGTGGGTGCCAACTATGAGGCACGGTGTGACACTGCTCCCCAAGGCTCATATTTCCATGGGGACATTTCACCAGGCAGAGACTCTTCATTCGCACAGACCAGGGCCCCCACTCCAGTCTCTTTTCAAACTTCTAAGTCCTGGAGGCATATTTACCCCACTTTGTGAGACTAAAGGTCTAAAGAGAGAAGGAGCTAAATGACCAATAGCAGCTCCTCACAGAGCACGACCCAGACCCCACATGCCCCATACCTCAGCAGAAGGCCTGCCCTGGGGAGCAAGGCCAGGTGGCCCTCCCCAAGAAGGCTGTCCTCGAGGCTGCCAACAAGTACCTCGTGTGAGAAAGGCACAGGCAGCCGGGTCCCAAGAAAGGACCCAAGAAAGGGTCCTACTCCAGACCCAGCCAGCACTGAGCAGGATGGCAGTGCCATTCTCTTCAAGGTCCTTGTGACGACTGAGCGGGGCAGACACTTGGGACAACATTCTCTGGAAGAACCTCCTTACAGTAAGTGCTCCAATGCTAGAGTCACGCGAGGGAGGTGGGTTTTCAGCACCACTGGTCAATCTTCAATAGAACCAGCTCTTAATTAGTAGTCAGGAATAGGTCAGGCACAAACCCCCATAGGACTAACAGGGAAGGGGCTCTAGCATCAGCATACCAAATTTGTGATCCTCTCAGTACCTGTCACATGAATGAAGCATTTAATGAACATGTCCTGTCTGCAGTAGTGAATGCATTCCTCAAAGTCATCTTGAAACAGCGAAACAAGGCAACCAGCTGGCGTCACTGTTGTCATGGTGAGCGCATTCTGACCAGTTCTTCCTTGAATCAATGAACAAGTGCGTTTTCCCTCAAATCCAGTCACCCTTCTTTCTCTTCCCCATCTCGCCACCGTGAGTGCGGGCAGCACCTCAAACCGAAGCCCAGTACTCACGTCCTGACTCCTTGCCGCCTTCCCCACCGGCGCCCGTCAGCCAATTCCTTCCATTTCTCCTTCGGGCCCAGTGGCTTCTCGCCCCACGACGGCTGCCATTTCTCACGCAGCAGCGCCTGCCTCCTAAGTGACCTGAACCCAGCTCACTCTTGCCTCCCTGCGGTCCATTCCTGACACCACAGCTGGGGAGTCTTCAAGGACATAAACCGTCAAAGCAGCAGAAGCTCCAGGGGCCACTCATCACACTTAAAGTAGAAACCAGTAGATCCCCAGGCTCGGCCTAGGCTCAGGGGGCCTAGGCTCAGGCGGCCTTTCAGGCCTATCTCCTTCAAGCCGCCCACCTTCTCATCGCCCAACTGGTTGGGATGCTCCCTCCCCAGTCACGTGGAGGCACCTGCCCAGAGGTGTTTTCTGACCACTGGTCTAAAACCACATCCCCAAGTCCCAGTCGTTGGCTTTCTTTACAGCAGAGCCTGGATTTATGTAGGTCAGTGGACGTGGATGACATGGCAGCGGCTCTGGTGCCAGGGACACAGAGGACAGCAAGGCAGGTTTGGCCCCAGCTCTCATGAAGTATCGTGAAGGACCACTAAACCAGAATCAGCCACAGGCAAGAGGGTCCTGAGAAGAGTGAACAATCCAATTCAATACACACTGACCAGCAACTATGTGACAGGTACAGTCTCGGAGTGCAGACCATTGATAAGGGAGATAGACACGCAAACCAACACCAGCAGATGATAAATCAGCCTTTCAACCTGGGTCTAGACCAGAGAGCCCCGATGGCAGTTTAGGGCCTCTGAGAAGCAGATGCTAAGACAGGATAGACATGCAAGAGACATGCAAGCGATTTACGTGGGAAGTGCAGGTGAAGGAGGGAGCCGGAGGAGGCCAGAAAGTTGTCTGACAAGACGCAGGTGATCCCTTGCAGAGGGGGGAGGAAAGGAAGGCAGAGTGGGTGGAAAAAGTCTTAGACTCCACACAGCTCTAAGCAAGTTTCAGGCCAGTGTGGAATCCTGGAGCCAAAGTCCCCAGCAGAAGCCTCAGGCTTCCAGGAAGGGGTCTGCTTTTGTATTCCCGCAATGGAAGTGGGGCTCAGCGTGAAGCTGGTGTGGACCCACAACCCAGAGGTGAGGCCAGAGGTGGATACAGCCACTGTGGGGCTCAGAACAACCTACTAGATCACACTGGAGACTTGAGCCTCACATCAGCAGGGACTCCACTGGTAGTTTCTTCCTGGTAGTTTAGGCAACAAAGACCAAATTCTGGTTCGATGGCTCCCTGAGGCACAGGTCTGTCCTGCTGATGGATGGCTTCACTGAATTTGAAAAACTATTGACAAAAAGCTAAGTATTCAGTCAACCACAGATGATTCTTGATTTCAAATTGAAAATAGGAGGGGGTGACTGGGTGGCTCAGTTAGTTAAGCATCAACCTCAGCTCAGGTCATGATCTCGAGGTCCCTGAGCTCGAGCCCCGTATCAGGCTCTGTGCTGACAGCTCACAGCCTAGAGCCTGCTTCAGATTCTGTGTCTCCCTCTCTCTCGGTCCCTCCCCATCTCACGCTGTCTCTCTCTCTCTTAAAAATAAACATTAAAATAAAATAAAATAAAATAAAATAAAATAAAATAAAATAAAAAATAGGATGGTGCCTGGGTGGCACAGTCAGTTGAGCATCTGACTCTTGGTTTTGGTTCAGGTCATGACCTCACAGCCATAAAACTGAGGCCCCATTGGGCTCCATGCTGGGTGTGGAGCCTGCTTAAGATTCTCTCTCTCTCTCTCTCTCTCTCTCTCTCTCTCTCTCTCCCTCTGCGCCTCCCCCACTGACACATGTGTGCCCTCTCTCCAAAAAAAAAAACAAAAAACAAAACTGTGAAACAAAACAAAACTGAAAATGGGGTGCCTGATTGGCTTCATCAGTGGAGCATGCAACTCTTGATCTCAGGGTCTTGAGTTCTAGCTCTACATTGGGTATGGAGCCTACTTAAAATAAAAATTAAAATAAAAAATTAAATAAAACTGAAAAAAAATACCATGTGTAGTTTTTGCCCTTTTATTAATTAAATAATCATTCGTTAAAACGCCTAAAATATGCTAGGTACTGAGGACAGACCAAAACCTCCTCTTGAAGTGTTCCCTATGACGTAGCAAAGAAAAACAAGCAAACAAATACAACAGTGTGATAAATCCTACGACAGGGACACAATGAGTGCTACGGGGACACAGAAGAGTAGGCACCTAACTGGAGAAGGGTGGGTGGTGTTTCTTAGAGGAAGGCAGAACTTCAAAGAGAAAGTGAAGTTTAAATTTAAGTCCTAAAACAAAGGCAGGAATTCAACAGTACAGAATAGTTGGCAATGAAATGTGCAAAGTTTTAGGATATTAAAACTGAAATCAGGGGCGCCTGGGTGGCTCAGTCGGTTAAGCGTCCAACTTCGGCCTCAGGTCATGATCTCACAGTCAGTGATTCGAGTCCCACATCGGGCTCTGTGCTGACAGCTCAGAGCCTAGAGCCTGCTTCAGATTCTGCGTCTCCCTCGCTCTCTGCCCCTCCCCCACTCACACTCTGTCTCTGTCTCTCAAAGATGAATAAATGTTAAAAAAAAAAATTTTTTTTTAAACTGAAATCATAGTATTGATATTCTTTTAAAAATTTATAAATCAAAATTCTCTAAGAAGAAAATTTATACATGTATATATATTTTTAATGTTTATTTATTTTTGAGAGAGACAGAGAGACAGAAGGACAGAGTGCAAGCAGGGAAGGGGCAGAGAGAGAGGGAGACACACAATCCAAAGCAGGCTCCAGGCTCTAAGCTATCAGCACAGAGCCTGACACGGGGCTCGAACCCACAAGCCATAAATAAGACCATGACCTGAGCCGAAGTCGGACACCCAACCGACTGAGCCACCCAGGCGCCCCAAGAAAAAAAAATTGTGAACAGACAACTGTGCTAGAATGATTCACTACAAATAGAAAAAAATTCTAAAGGAAATATTCCTGAATCATACAAGCTATCATTTTTACAGTAAAAAATTTTTAAGTATTATTTTTAGAGATTTTCAAACATGCTTTATGAATTGAAAGATCTGACTGACTTTACATATACAACCAGAAGTCCTTCTTACACCAGGAAAGAGCTAAAAAATATGTTACAAAAAGTATAAAGAAAAAGATAATGGCATCTAGTATTTCCTTAAAAACTCTGTTAGAGTTGCACGGACTGGCACTGCTCAAAGGTTTTAGGCTCAGGACCCCTTCACGCTCTTAAAAATTACTGAGGACTCCGGAGAGTTTTTGTTTGTGTGTGTTATAACTGATCAACGTTTACCATATTAGAAATTAAAATGGTAAAAATGTTAAAATATTTAATTCACTGAAATTTTTTATAATAAGCTATGTTAACATAAACATTTTTTTTTTAATTTTTTTTTTTAACGTTTATTTATTTTTGAGACAGGGAGAGACAAAGCATGAACGGGGGAGGGTCAGAGAGAGAGGGAGACACAGAATCTGAAACAGGCTCCAGGCTCTGAGCTGTCAGCACAGAGCCCGACGCGGGGCTCGAACCCACGGAGTGCGAGATCGTGACCTGAGCCGAAGTCGGACACCCAACCGACTGAGCCACCCAGGCGCCCCTAACATAAACATATTTTTAATAAAAAGTAGTAGATTTCCAAAGCCAAAAACATTCAGTGAGTACAGGTATTGTTTTACTTTTACAAACCCCTTTAGTACCTGGCTTTATAGAAAACAGTTGGATAGATTCTCTTATCAGAATCAACATTCAATCTTATTGCAACATGTGGCTTCATTTGAAGTCAGATCCCGCCTCACACACACATATATGTTGGAAAAGGGAAAGGTGTTTCAGTAGCCTTTTGAGATCATTGTGGACATTCTTCTATGATACCACACCACCAAAACCAGGCAAGTGGTAGGTAGCTTCCCACTGAATAGTTGCAATGTTGAGTCTAAAACCGTATCAATGAACTTTTCAGAACTTTTCCTACTGTTACATTACAACCCAATGGTTGTATCTTTTACCCATGCACAAATTTGTAACATGATACCTTGATATTTAGAAAACACTGGTTCACAGGGCTCCTGGGTGGCTCAGTCAGTTGAGCGACTTTGGTGCAGGTCATGATCTCACGGTTCATGAATCCAAGCCCCGCATCGGGCTTGTTGCCGTCAGCCTGTCAGCACAGAGCCTGCTTTGGATCCTTTATCCCCCTCTCTCTACCCCTACCCCGCTTGCGCTCTCTCAAAAATAAATAAACATTGAAAAAAGAAAATACTGGTTCACAGAATTATGTAGACCTTCCTAATGTTGACACATTTCATTATAATATCAAATACACTAATACTGCCACTGATCTCATCAAAAAGTATTTAATGTAATAGGAAGTTGTCATGCTCATGGTACAGATAAGTTTTATAAAATTTAAATTTTTGTTCAAAAGCACAAATAGTACCATTGACCACAAATTCTGACAGCTGTTCTCTTTCATTTACGTTCTAGAAAATGTCCATCAACTATCCAAGTCTCAATAAATACAGTTTATCTACAACCCACTTTTTGAAGCAAAAATAGCATTCTGCGACAAGTCATTAGCTCATTTTGTAACTCAAAATACACAACCGCTATTCCTCAAAACAGGCCCTGTACCTCTCTGTGTGGCACCTCTCATTTCCTCACACAGACTCTTAAAAAGACAAGTATTCAAGGGTTGAGATTTAAGAAAATTAATTTTTATTGCTTCATCAGTAAAAGGAAGGCTATGTTTAAGTCAAACTGGGGAGTTGGTGAAGAAAGCAACGATGTCAGTATGATTGGGGGCCCTGGCCTCAATTGGTGCTAAGGTACCAGCATCGCTTGTCTATCAATACAAACACAGAGAAAACAGCCATGACATCTTCGTGTTATTATGACAAGTTATTATGAAAAGTCTTCCCTCACAGGCCCCCAGAAAGGGCCTCAGAGACCCCCAGAGGTCAGTGAACCACTGTTTAGGAAGCACCAGCAGATTACTTCTGAAAGGAAACCTAGGAAATGGATAGCAGAGAACACTGCTAGAGAGGTGTGGAGGGGGGGTTGGATGCGCATGTGCACGCGTGCACACACACACACACACACACACACACACTCATTCACTCACTCTATCCTACATTTCCTTGGAACCGCTTCACTTCTCTGCCACCTGTATCTGCACGACTTTTTAATATAACCGTGTGCAAAGCTGATCCATGAAGAAACAGAGCTAACCCTGACCTCTGACAGCTGAAACATTAGCTAGTGTCCAGCGGGCACTCAACAATCACTGAATGTACAAATAACAAATACAAAAAACAAAAAGTGGCAAGAATTCCAAAAGTGGGAGCAAGTGCGATGAGAGTTGCAAGAAAGTAGCCACATGAGAGATGATCAAGAAAGGCTCCAAATAAGAAGGCATTTGGGTTGGGCTTTGATGGGTGAAAAGAATTTGGACATGAGAACTTTAATACACCACAAAATATTTACAAAGCGCAACGCATGTTTACTGACATAAAGGCAAGGTCAGGCTACCATTTGAAAATGAAGAATTATGTCACAAAGTATAGACATTAAAGACATTTAAAGAGGAAAACAGCTTTGTGAAGAAGTCCCTTCCTCTGCACACACAGAGCTTCCCCCTTTTTCACTTGCCTGCATCCAGGCTGCGGCCCCTGCATTGACAGAATGCAATAAAACAAGAACCAGACTAGAGTTAAAGCTTTGAAATAGACCCGTTAACCAGAATAAAGAAACGGGAGTGGAGCAAATGTAGTCATTATGTAGGAACTTCCATTCTAAGCCACCGCAGGCCACTAAAACAAAGCACAAACTTCACACCACCATCCATGTGTTGAGAGCAGCTGGGCAGCAATAGCCCCAAGACACTAGGTGGTACCAAATCAGTTGGGAGGTATACAGGAGGCAATCTGACACTATAATAGGTAAAGCACAAGTGTTTGGGAATTAACTCTCTTTTAAAGTCACACTTTTAATAACCTCATTTTCATCCATGGACATTTTCATATGCTTTGAGGAGCCACAAGTGTGAATTCTATGTGTTTGTGGCAGGGGTGGGGGCAGGGTAGGGCGTCTAAGAAGAGCGGGTGGGGTTCTGTGGAGCTCCACCTTTCACCCACATCTTAATTTTAAGGAAAGCATAACACGGGTGCAACAGCCAGGAAAGTTAGGGAGCAAGACCACAGTTGTGCCTTATTTCCCTCTTGGGAATCCATAACGGAAAGTCACAAATCTGCCCTATGGGGAAAAAAAATCAGTGCGTTCTAAGACCAGAACCTTCCCTAACAGCCAATCCCAACTACAATGGCCAATGACGAGAATCCAATGAAGATGCTGGAGAACAAGGCCACATGAGTTATGAATAAAGGCAGGGGCATACTTTCAACCAGTCACGGGTGTACAGGCCAAGGGGAAGTTGTGCAGGATTTTCCAGATCATCCAGGTATCTAGCACCACCTGTCTCCACAGAGGCAGCCCTTTGTCCGTGAAGCTCCTCTGTCCCCTGACCTGCCTAGCACAGTGTCAAGTCTAGGTTTAAGCAAGTTCTCATTCAGACAAATGTGCGCACTGTGAAGTCATCCTATTTTGACATTACTTTCTTGTGAATGAGAAGTTTATCCCCCCACACAATGGGAGGCAGGGAGGTACAGGACAAAGAGAGGTCCGCGTCCTCCTTCTACTCGATCAAAAGTTAACAGCGACAACAATGAAACTAACTTGGGCTGCTTGAGGACTGTATTTCATTAATATTACCTTCCTGTAATTATATAAATAAAACACCTTCCCAGTGTCAAAGCATGTTCGTGTATGCTGTATGGAACTTTACAAGAACTATAGGATGTCAGTAAGGCTGGTGTTCACCCCTTCTACAGCTGACCAAACCCAAGTTCATGGCTGTTATTATTCGATGGAGGTTCACGGACACTTACCAGATGCCAGCCACCGTGTGAAGACGCCAAAAGTCTGCCTAAGATGCAGTCCCTATCACAAAGCATCTCCAAGTCCAACAGGGAGGCCCTGTGTCAACAACAATCACAACACAAACTGAAAAAGCCAGCATCAAAGGTATGGAAACACCCCGGGAGCAGGGCCAAGCATGACTGTGCCCGAATAATCACTGACCTATTTGGGCCAAAAGAAAGGTGTCAAGCCAGTCTAGAAGCTGGGACACAAGCCAGGGCTCCCGCCTCCCCGGCTGCTGCTTCACTCCATTCTTTCTTTTGAACGCTCTGTTCCCCACCTTCCTCAGCTTCAGCTATG
Organism: Panthera uncia; assembly: GCF_023721935.1. Lineage (NCBI taxonomy): Eukaryota > Metazoa > Chordata > Mammalia > Carnivora > Felidae > Panthera > Panthera uncia. The sequence continues at coordinate 309,964 of NC_064810.1, forward strand.
TTTCCAGGTTCCTCTCCACTTACATATAATATTATACCCTTACTTATCTATCCGTCATCCACACAGGTCTGAAATGACGACAGCAGAAACACATTCAACAGACAAAAGGCACTTTTTCATTGAAGTACTTGCACTATCATACAAATTACCAAATTCTTGAGGATCCAATCTCGTCTGTCAACTCCCTAGAAAGCACTCAAACACACAACCACAAAACAAGAATTGAGGGAATGACAAATCCACTGGAGTAGAAACTAGGAGTGATCTGCAAAAACATCTGAAATATGTAAAGCCTAAACTGCATCTACACGATTTTCCCCTGATGAAGAGCTGTAACAAATTCAGGACAGTACTTCCTGTCAGAACCATTCCTGATTCAAGCTTTTCAGACTTCTCAAGAGCATCTAATCACAAAGCACCCTCAAATCCACCCACTTCTTATTGCACTTCCAGTAAAAAAAAAAAAAAAAAAAAAAAAAGTGTCACATATCATAGAGCCTTAAAAAATTTCAACGTCGAATTCACAACAGTTGCAGGTAGATGCCATATTATCTGTAAAAGAAAGATAACCACCTACCACTCTGAGGTCAGTGGGGATTAAATGAGTTAGTCCAAGCAAGTTCATACTTATTTATTAGATGGTTGTTTCAAAACTTCCCTACCCCAACCTGAGCCAAACATATCAACCTGAAACTTAAAGTAAGAATAACTGGACTACGGAAAAAATGACTTGTAAAAACCGAAAATGCATTTAAGTTTTGAAAACAGTTATATAGATGCTTTTCTTCAAAGGCTGCAAGGCTGCCCTGATACTGGGCAAAAACTTGCTCTTCCCGCGATGAATCCAAACAGAACATCAGGACACAAGTCTTGGGCACGAGGTAACGTCTAGACGGGGAAAGCCACCCACCTCTGAGGGGGAATCACTCCAGTCTATTTTTAACAAACATTTATTGAACTTTTTTTTTTTTTAATTTTTAAAAATTCCGAAAATGGGGCAACTTGGCATATGTTATTTTAGCCGGAACAATCCGGAGAGTCAGGCGCTGTTCTAAGCCCGCTCTACCGCGGAGGAAACTGACACACAAGGCTGGAGTTGGGCTCACGGGTCCACACTCCACGCCAGCAGCAGCTGCCCGGGTACAGCCACCCTCAGGAAGCTCAGACCTGCAGCCTAAACCTCGGACACACACCGCCTACTGCTTGGACAGACAAAAAAAACCAAAAAACAAAAAACGGTCATTCCCGTCGAGACTCACGTGCTTTAGGCCAAACCACGCAAACAGCAGGGCACAGCGACCCGCCGGAAACCCAAAGGCTGGGGGCAGAGGAAGGGGGGATCCGATCTCCGGATGAGGGCTGGGAGGGGACCCCAGGATCCGAGATGAGGGCCAGGCAGGATCTAGGTCGGGGTCTTGGGGTCCTGGGGTGAGGGCAGGGAGGGGCTCCCGGGGTCCGTGGTGAGGGCTCGCGGAATCCGGGCTGGAGTCTGGGGTCCCGGGATCCGAGGTGAGGGCAGGGCGGGGGTCTCGGGGTCCCGGGTGAGAGCCGGGAGGGAATCGGGCCGGGGTCTGGGGTCCCAGGGTGAAGGCAGGGCGGGGGTGCCGGAGTCCGGGCTGGGAAGGGGTCCCGGGGCGGGGGGGTGGGGGCGTGAGGGCAGGGCGGGATGCTGGCCAGGGTCCCGGGGTCCGAGGTGAGGGCCGGACGGGATCCGGGCTGGGGACTGGGGTCCCGGGGTCTGAGGTGAGGGCAGGGCGGGGGCCTCGGGGTCCGGAGTGAGGGCCGGGCGGGATCCGGGCTGGAGTCTGGGGTCCCGGGGTGCGAGGTGAGGGAAGGGCGGAGGGTCCGGGGTTAGGGGTCTCGGGGTCCGAGGTGAGGGCAGGGCAGAGGTCCCGGGGTCAGGGGTGAGGGTAAGGAGGGATCCGGGCCAGTGTCGGGGGTCCCGGGTGAGGGCCGGGGGCAGGGCCGCTCACCTTCCGACAGCTCCAGCTCCAGCTCCGCCAGGCTCTCCCGCACCTCGGCGGGCAGCGGCACCGCCTCCAGCGCACACCCGCGGTCAGCCATGGCCCGCTTGGCCGCGCCCCGCGGATGACCAGGCCGGATCGCGCCCGGGGTGGGGGGGGCTGGGGCCGCGTTCCCGGCCGGGCCAGGGCCGGGTGGTGGCGGCGCAGGCGAAGCCTACCTCGCTCCCCTCAGCCCCGCGTCCCGCATCGGCCCGGCGGGGAGCTGAGGCGGCGGGGCAGGGGCGCGGCCCGAGCGGCTGCGCACCGGCGCGGGCGCGAGCACGGGCGCGGGCGCGAGCACGGGATCCACGGCCACCCCGCGCGCTCCCGGCCGCCTGGCAAGCCCTACATGGAGTGCGCGTGCGCGGCGAGAAGGGCGGGAGGGAGAGTGCGCTTGCGCGGCAGGTCGCGGGCCGGTTTGGCGTCCCCGGCCCGCCCAGCAACACCGAAGACTCGCCCCCATTGGCCCCGAGGATGCAGCGAGGGCACTGCGGGGTCTCATTGGAAGAGGTCGGCAGACAAGATTGTCACCTGGGCTCAGGTCGCTGCCTGAGTCCGTCTAGCACCTGCTGGATTCCGCGGTGGCTTCCTTCCTGGGCTGGAGTCTCAGACCTCAGGCAGGGACTCTCCTCCGAGTTTGGGGTCTGGGCCCAGGCGGCTGCCCAGGCACTGCCCACTGGGATGAGAGCAGCCAGTCAGTTTGTGTGACCCTGCAGGCCCTGTAAGCGGTCCCTTCAGCTTCACTGTTGGAGCTTTTCACCGATTCCCAGTAGCCTTGCTGGGACAGCCTCTGCACACTTTGAATGCCCTGGCTTTGCGTTCCTGCTCTCAGAGTAGCAGATATTTACATGGGCCCCCTTGTGAGCCAGACATTTCCCCCAGGGCTTTGTATGTATTAACTCATTTACTTTTCAAAACAGCTGTAGAAGGTATATTATTGACCAGGAATGAGCTCCAGCAGCCATTTCAGACCGTGAAGTGACCGTAGGAAGTGGGAGGACAGGTACAGGGGAACAACAAAACATTAGGAACCTGGGGGCTCGCTGGAGCTGAACTGAGAGACCCACAGGAGTCCTGAAGGAGCTGTTCCCCCAATACATACAGGGAAGTGAATCTGCACTGCGCAAGGGTGGACTGTAGTGGATGTGAATGCAGGCTATGGGGCTCCACCTTGCCTAAGGTCATATCCTTCCTGGAGCCGTCCACATCTGGGGACTGAATGAGTGAAGCAAGACTATAAAGATCTGGCCACCTGGGCCCAACACAGGACACCTCTGTGAGCAGTACCAGTTCAGTTCCAGAACACACCAGACTGGCCTTCGGACACTTCTGCTCCCTCTGCCCAGCCCTACTTCCTCTCCTTCCTCTCACAGGTGTTGAGACCAGATAAATATCTTGCACCCAAACTCCATCTAGCATCCGCTTGTGGAGAAGCCGTCCTGCAACAGTTGGTACGAGGAGTAGCACATGAGGAGATGGGTGGCATCACTCACCCCTTGCGGTGGGTGGAGCACTCACAGCCCCTGTGGGGTGATCGTTGATGTTTCACCAGCTTTGAAGTGAGAGTGTGAACCAGTGAAAATGGAGCACTAAGTGGGTGACGTATTAAGCCTTTCACATTATAGTCGCTATAAGGAAGGACAATGGAACCGGACGGCCTCTCCTTATAGATGCTCTTAAGAAAAACAACAGACCGCTGAAAGCCATGGAGTCTCTTTGGTCGCATATAAAGAAACCATCTCCTACACTGAGATGATAGAGACCGGGTCCGGGGCACCTGGGGGGCTCAGTTGGTTAAGCGTCCGACTCTTGATTTTGGCTCAGGTTATGATCTCACGGTTTGGTTCATGAGTCCGAGCCCCATGTAGGGCTCTGCTCTGACAACGCAGAGCCTGCTTGGGATTCTCTCCGTCTCTCTGCCCTTCCCCCACTTGCTCTTTCTCAAAAATAAACAAACGTTGAAAAAAAAAAAAAAAAAGATACAGACCAGGCCAAGGAATTAATACCTCAAAGATGGTAAACACCCAGCCAAGGCAGTTATGTTATGATGAATTTGGGGACTTGGTTGGGAAAAGCTGGGGTTGGAGGTATTTGATATCTGGGTAGATACCCTCAAAGGTTTTCACTCCCCAGACTACCTTGAACCTTTGGAGCCTGCCCACATGGCTTACCTTTCCCTGTTAACCTAACATTCCTTCCCCTCACCTACTGGACACTAGGCATATAATTATGGTTATCTTTTGGCATATTAGCTGGAAACACGAGATGGAAAGGGAATTCTATTTCCCTCCCCCTCAAAAGAACGGTGCAGTTTGCTAGGGCTGCAGTAACAAAGACACACAAACAGGATGGCTTGCCAGGAATGGACTGTCTTACAATTCTGGAGGCCAGAAGTCAGAACAAGATGACAGCAGGGGGGCACCTGGCTGGCTCAGGCAGAAAAGCATGTGACTCTTGTCCTAGGGGGTCATGAGTTCAAGCCCCACATTGGGGTTAGAGATTACTAAAAAAAAATAAACTTAAAAAAAAAAGATGACAGCATGGTTGGTTCCTTCTGAGAGCTGTGAGCTGTGAGAAGCTGTCATTCCTCCTTCCAAGCTTCTGAGGGCTTTCTGGCTATGTTTGGTGTTCCTTGGCTTGTAGGTGCATCATGCCAATCTCCGCCTTCACGTTCATAGCTTTCCCCCTACGTGTGTGTCTGTTTATGTGTCCAAATCCCCCCTTGCCTATAAGGACACCAGTCAAACTGAATTAGAGCCCACCCTGAATGAATTCATCTTAACTTGATCATCTGCGGAGACCCTACTTCCAAATAAGGCCACATTCACAGGTGCTGGGGGTCAGTACTTCAACCGGTTTTCAGGGAGGAGGTGGGGATACAATTCAACCCATAACAAGCTGTAAGACCCAGCCAAGCCAACGTGAACTGCCAGGGCCTGGGAACATTTGTTGGGGGCCACATTATGTGTGCTTGATGAGCGGTTGAATTCATCAGCATGACCCTTGCAGAAATCAAAAGGGAGCTGCAACGTAAAACTGGGTAGAAGAGTTTACTGACTTTTCAGCAATCTTCTAAGATAGGGGATTTAGCACCTGCACGACAACCGGCTGTAAACTTGCTGAAGGGATGGCTGCTGGCATGATGGTGTACCTAGTGCTGCGTGACAAATTACTACACACTTAGTGGCTTAGAACAACAAGAATCATCTCTCTCAATTACTCATTTACTCAAATGTCTGACAACTGATGTTGGCCCCCAGACTGTGGAACGTGTGGAACAAATATACAGTTTTGCCTGTTTGCGATGTTAACTCATGCCTTCTATCATAGTCCAGAGATCAGGACCACTTAGACATCCTGGAGATGATTACATTGTCCCATTACATCAATAACATCATGTTGATCGGCCAGATGAGCAAGGAGTGGAGAAGATTCTGGAGACCTTGGTAAGATACAGATACTCCAGAGAGGAAATAATAAACCCTATGAAGATTCAGGGACCTGCTACATCAATATTATTTTTAGGGATCCAGTGGTCAGCAGTGGCCCAGGGCATCCCTTCCAAAAGTAAAAGACAATTATTGCATCTTGCACCTTCAACCATTGGAAAGCAAGACACTGTCGGACCTCTTCAGAGTCTGGAAGCAGCATACTCCACCCATAGGAATACAGCTCTGATCAAATACTGGGTGATTTGGAAAACTGTCAGTTTTAAGAAAAGCCCAGAACTTTGATATCTAGAAACTTGGATCCTCATCATGGCCCTCCTGTTAGAGTGGCCCATACGGGGTGCAGGTAATTAACGGAGGCCATAATAGGTCAAGGCTGTGATGCAAGTAGCTATGCTGCCTGAGTCATATGTTCTAGCAGGTGGTATTGGTGGTTATTGGCGGTGAAGGAACAATGCAATGTGGAGTTTCTAACATGCCCCAGTAGGAGATTCTCGATTCAGGACCCTGAGGTTCTGACATACCACTTGGAGCAGAGAATGTATATGTCTTTTTGGGGGAAAAAAATGCCTTGTTTTGCTACTGTGTTCTGATAGGGATGTAACACCTGACCTTGGGACACCAGATCACCATGCAGCCCAAATTGCGCATTATGACATGGGTGCTATCAAACTTACCAGGTCATAAAGTCAGCTGGGCCCAGCACAATCCATCATAAAATGGAAGCAGTGCATTCAAGACTGAACATGAGAATGTAGAAGTCACAGGTGAGTGCCGAATAGGTAGCCCAGACCCGTACAGCACCCCCTGCTGTTGTGCTAGAGCCACTCCACCATTCCACATCTGTGACCATACAGGGGGCCTTGATGACCAATTGACAAGGAAAAATCTTGAGCTTGGTTCATAAATGAGTGGGCTTGGGGGATGCCCGGGTGGCTTAGTCAGTTAAGCGGCCAACTCTTGATTTCAGCTCAGGTCACGATCTCATAGTTTGTGAGTTCGAGCCCCATGTTGGGCCCTGTGCTGGCAATGCAGAGCCTGCTTGGGATTCTCTCTGCCCCTCCCCCACCCACTCTCTCTCTAAATAAACTAACTAACTAAATGGGTTGGCTTGGTATGTGAGTTCAAACTGCACATGGACAGCAGCTACACTGCAGCCTCACTCCAGGGTGGGGGGGGGGGGGCTTGTAAGACAGTGGTAAGGGCATATCCTCCCAAAGGGCAAAGGCATTCACTTTTTTTTTAATGTGACAAGTGAACCACGGACAGTGTTGGATGACCTAGGTAGGTGGCTGGCTTAGGGCCTGGAACAAAATTCAAACCTGGGATAAGGAGCTCTGTGATACATGCATGAGGATAGATTTATTGGAATAGGCACCAAGTGGGTGGTCTTTGTGTAAAATGTTGAAGTCTAGAGAGCATCCATGAAAGAAGTATTAAACAGCCAAGTGGACAGAATGACCGGCCAGCTACATTGGACAGCAGTTGCCACTGGGCACAAGGACAAAGTGGCCAAGGTGCTAGAGCAGAGGCTATCCGTGGGCCCAGCAGTGTGAGTTCTCTGATCACGGCTGAGCCACCAGCTGCCACTGAATGTCTAACCTGCCAGCAGAAGAGACCAATGCTGAGCTTCCATTATGTCTCCTGACCTTGAAAAGGTCAATCAACCAACTTCACTCTATTGGAACTTCCATTCTGTAAGGGGCAGCAGTTCTTTTTCACAGGAATAGATTCATATTCTATGTATGCTTGGGCTTCTTGCCCACAAATATCAACCAGCAAGGGCTTAAGGAGTGTTTGTTCCACTGGCACAGGACCCCACATGGCCTCATATCAAATAGGACTCACTTTACAGCACAGGAAGTGCAGGAGGGCACTTCAGGCAGCAGAAGTGCAGTGACCATGAGATCCACTGCCTGAGAGAGCATCGGGACAGCCAGCCAAAGGCACAGCTGTGGTGCCAAGTTGGGAGTTAATATTCTGCAAAGACAGGGTGCCGTTCAGACCTTTATATGCCACTGTATCCCCAAGAGGAAGGATACATGAGTTGAAATCAAGGGGTGGAAACAGGAGTGGCCCCACTTACCATCGCTTTCCACTGTGGCACTCTGTGCTTCCTATCTTCCCAAGTTCAGACTGCAGGGTTAGAAGTCCTAGTCCCCCAAAAGGACCCTCACCAGGGAACATGCCAACTGTTCCCCTGGATTGCAAACTATGGTGGTCTGGAAACCTTGGGGTCCTTGCATCTAGGAACAAGCAGGCAAAAGGAGGAGTCACTGTCTTGGCAGTGGAGAAGGTAGGGCATCTCCTGCATTAATTACACAATGAGGAAGAATATGTGGAACCCAGGTGGTCTGCGTGGGTGCCTCTTGGTAGTCCTTTGCTTAACTATGATGAAAAAACTAAAGAATTAAAACACTAACTCAAGAAGATATATGCACCCTTTTGTTTACCGCAGCAGTGTTTACAGTAACCAATAAGTGGAAGCAGCCTAAGTGTCCACTGACTGATGAATGGATAAAGAAGTGGTGTATATACAATGGAATACTTCTCAGCCATAAAAAAGAATGAAATCTCGCCATTCACTATAATATCGATGGAACTAAAGGCTATTATGCTAAGTGAAGGAAGTTAGGCAGAGAAAAGACACAAACCATATGATTTCACTCATCTGTGGAATCTAAAAAACAAACAAGAAAGAGAACAGACTCATAAATACAAAGAACTGGTTGTTGCCAGAGGGGAGGCGGTGGGAGAATGGGGGAAATAGAAGGGGATGAAGACGTACGAACTCCAGTGGTAAAATATGTTAAGTCATGGGGATGAAAAGTACAGCATAGGGAATACAGTCAACAATACGATAACATTGTTCAGTGACAGATGGTGACTATGCTTATCGTGGTGATAATGTATAGAATTGTTGAATCAATATGTTGTGCACCTGAAACTGATATAACATTGTATATCAACTATATTTCAATTAAAAATAAAAATACATTAGAAATAAAAACATAAGCTAAAAACATTTTATTCCATCAAAAATTAAAAAATAGGGGCCCCTGGCTGGCTCAGTCAGTAGAGCATACAACTCTTGATCTTGGGGTTGTGAGTTCAAGCATCATGTTGGGCACAGAGATTAAAAATATTAAATATAGAAATAAAAATGCATTAGAAAAAAAAAGAAGTCTAAAGAATTCAACTTGCACATGTAATGAAAGGGTCTGCCTCTCGATTCACAGATTCCTGAAGTCTGGCTGTAAGGGAGGGAGCAGATACGTGTGCTAATGGTTTAAGGAGCACACCACTTTCAGACAGTCCCTCAAACTTTTAAGATGTGTTTCCACGCTGGTGCCGAAAGAGAGCCTTCAGCAACCGCTCCACTCTTTGGTCAAGGCAATTTTTTCCAGCCGATGGGATACATGGTGTTAGTTCGCAAACTGGTCCCCATATGTGGAGGGAAAGGAGAGACCAAAGGAAGAGGCGGACAACTTCAGGTTGGTAGGTGGCAGCTATACTAAGCAAGGTACCTTCTTTACGAGGCCTCTCTTGGGCAGACATCAGACAGGCAGATCTCCACACCCACCTGCCAGAACCTTAAAGGTTTATACAGAGGCCTTCACAGGATTCAGTCACATACACGATCCAGATGGTGTCAACAAGGCTATGTCCTTGGAACAGCTCCCACAGTGGGAACAGTAGGCAGTGGGTACGTTCCAAGGACAGGGGAGGGAGTGGAGAGCCTCCAGTTGCACAGGTCCAGCTCACAGGTCAACTGGCAGTCACATCCTCTCGATGGCCTCCCCCAACACACAGTGAGCCCAGTGAGTTCTAAGAGCGTGAGCTGACCCTGCACCTTCATGGCTTGAGAACAGCCCGTGCAGGGCTGCAGCTGGGTGGGATACTCTGTAAGCCCATGGGTGCTGGTGCCGACGGATGCCTTGCAGGCAGAAAGCCCAATTCACACCTGGAACGTGTGTCTATTTCTAGGCTGACAAATCACGGCCTCCTCTGTAACGTAGGGAGCCAGGCCGCCACATCACCGTCTCAGCATTGGCATTCTGTCGGCAACGCAGACGCTAAGAGGCAGAAGCCAAATGGAAATCTCCCCAAATCCACCCCTAAGCTGGGTGGTGGAGTCACTCCTGTCCACTCCTAGCCGATGCCAGCATGCCGTGTAGATCCGTCTGAAGAACAAACCCGTTCTCTCCTGTTCTGTCAACTGGTCATGGGGAACTTCCCAGGAGAGCAGAGCACAGGGGAGGCAGGAAGTAGAAAACTCAGCACCACTCACTCTGGTCATTCGGATCTGTCCAGACCCAGTGTCGTACGTCCTCCAACGTGATGGCATTAGACGGCGGGAGGGAGCTCTGGGAGGTAACTGGGGTAGAGGAGGTGGTGAGGGTGAAGCCCGTATGACCGGGATCAGCGCCTGCCGAGTCAGAAGGCTTGCTTCCCCTCCCCACTCTCCGCCACGCGAGGAGACAAGTCAAAGTAAGCGGTTTGCGTCCTGAGGGGCCTCGCCAGAACCCCACCCCACTGGCACCCTCATCTTGGGCCTCCAGCCTCCACAACTGGGAGAAATACATTTTTGTTGTTTGTAAGCCACACAGTTTATGGCATTTCGTTACAGCAGCCCAACCTAAGGCTACACGGTGTCCAGCCCTCCGCGGGTGTGTCACGGCGTGTTTGGGCCGTCTCCTCCCAGAGGAGGCCTGTTCTTCTCTACTGGGATCAAACTCTTGACATGGGCCCAAAAGCAACAGCACCTGATAAAAAGGTTTATATTCAGGCTCCCTCGTCACTTTTTCCTCAATACCAACCAGAAAAGACGATTAGTTCAATTTCAGCAGAGGCAGCAGTGCCTGTCACTATCTTATTTTAGGGTCTTTGTTTAGACATCATAGAACTTTGATCCATTCCACTGAAAACATCACAGTCACAGGTCCTAATGAACGGAAAGCAGCAAGAGATATGCTGGCTTGTGAGGCAGATTCCACTCAAAGTCAGGGCTGCCCCTGTGGCAGTTTCTGGGGGTCAAGGAGCCTGCAGAACAGCATGTGTCCCTTCCAATGTCAGAGGCAAACAGCCGTGCCTTGTACCGCCTACCGTGAGGGATGGCTTGTTTGGACCCAGTGTGCATGCCGAGGAAGCCACAAGACGTTAGCGTCCCCGCAGACCAGGACGACCACAGGCCTGCAGCTTTGACGCAGGCCGTCATGCTTGCTGCTCAGGTCATCAAGACACCCAACGCAGGATGCTGGACACTGCTTCACTTAGCCCCATTAGGGCAGACCACTAGGGTCTTGAAGCAAAGCTTTGCCTCCTCCTGTTGCTAACTCAGTTTCCATTAGAGAAACATCAAACTTACCCCTGAATCCTGGCGGAGACCAAACTCCTGCCCAAGCAACACACAACTCACGCAGCACGTTGTACCCTGGGTGCTGTCTGATGGCTGAGCCATGAGGACAGGCAGGTGCAGTGGAGCCCTAATCACCTTAAGCGCTATTTATATGAGGTGTAATGAAAATACATAGATTTGACCTTTGCTGGTTTCCTGGCTCCTAAAACCCTCGGAATTTCCTGATAAGAGTGTCCTTTTGTTACAATGAGCCCCCTTTGACCGCCCCTGAGTTTTTCACTAATGACTTGGCTCATGGTGAGGTCCCTAGACAGCTTCAGGATGGGGGCCAGTCACCAGAGGGGCGGGGCTGGAGACGGACTTCAGGCACGTGGCAGATAATCATGACTACATCACGAAGCCCTGATAAAAGCCAGTGGGCAAGGTTTGGGGGGCTTGCAGGTCAGTGAACACCCTGTGTGGGTGGCACGCCCACAGAGGGCAGGGAAGCTCTGTGTCCTGCCCCTGAGCCTGTCCTGCACGTCGCTTCCACTCTGCTGCCCGAGTCCTATCCTCACCAAACCAGTGAATCCAGCATTTCCGTGCATGGAGTCATTCTGGCAAATCACCAAACCCGAGGGGAGAGGTTGTGAAAACAGCCACATTTGTAGTTGTGGCCCGGGGACCCCACTTACAGCTAGTGTCTACACTTACAGCTAGTGTCTAAAGTGGGGCAGTCTAGGTAGTGTCAGAATTAAAGTGTACACATGTAAATTGCATGAACAGGTGGTCTGGGTTCCCATTAAATTTCCCTGAGTTGTCCACATGCCTCTGTCCACTCCTGTTTGGACATGGATTTGCTTTCCTTGCCCAAAGCTCATTTGTGGACCGCCCCCCCCCCAAATTCGTGTTCAGCATCCCTGCTTCTCACAGAGAGTGTGGCATTCCCTTTTACTGTTAACTCCCATCACCCGGAAGGAGCTCTCCTGGCGGATGGTGGAAAGGCCTGCCGACTCGAGGCACCCCTCAAGGAGCCTTTCCTCCCACGGCAGGGGAGCCTGGGGGTGAGCCGGGCACAGCCCCTGTTACCATCGTGCCAATGATTCCGGAGCAATTTCTGCTTCTCATCCTGTGACACTGGGCTCTGCTGTCCCAAGGGAGCTGCTTCCTCCAGACAACAGTCCCTTTCAACAAGAGCAGACTGTCCCCTGAATCAGCAGGGGCGGGGTTGCTGTATGGGCTGGTGTGACTGGCCCCAATCACCACAGGGCAGCTGGATGGCAGCCCACAGTGAGGACAGGAAAACCCATCCGTAGCCCATCCTCACCAGGCACCTCTTGGTACTCGGTAATTTCAGACTCAACTGTAAGAGGAGAAAACAAGGGACATCTTCTAAAACCAAGACTATTATGATCTCAAATCTTTCTGGTGGGAAGCTTATGTCACCCAACCAGCCAAGGTGCTGGCTGAGGACCAGGAAACAAGGCCCTGGCGAAGGAAGAGGTGATAAATGTCGAGTAGGGCCTCGTGACTCCATGCAGAGCAGGGACACCTTCCCCTTCCATCTCCCCCACTTTGTGTGACAAGCCACAGTGCATCAGCTGCACAAAGTTGTGAAGGGCTGACCCAGTCCTACAGGCGAAGTCTGTCTCCCCTGGAGAGCAGCACTATTGAGACGCAGCCCCGTGTGGGCCTTGGAGAGGCCCAAGGCCATCGTAGATAACTCACCTCAGGCAGGCGGATTAAGTTACGTCTCAGTCATGTGTGTGAAGGAGGAGAACACATGCTCAGTAGACGAGGAGTAGACGCACTGCCCACGTGCCTTCAGATCAGTTCTCGCCCGTCTGTCCTGCACAAGGACCGTCCCAGGCTCCCTTGTCCGGTCTTGGCCGACAGGAGGGCCAGAGGACAAAGATGGGACGTTTCTCTGGAGGCTGACAGGTCTCATCATGTGGTCAGCTCCTGCAAGAGCGCCCTGTCCCTGTGTCCCTGACAGCCCCTGGGTGCCAGCAGCTTCTGGCCGGGCTCAGAACAGCGCCCCTGCCTGCAGAGTAATCAAATCCTTGTATTAAATCCCCTTTGTTTGGAAACCCGGTGTGGTTTCTGTTTCCCGGTCTGAGCTCTGATATAGTATCCTACGTTAGAGTAAGACATCCTAGCCCAGACTGTGGGTGGTATTTTTTCATCTTTCATTACGAAAATTTTCAAACAATGACCATATACCATTATATGAGCCAGATTCAATATTTTACAAAGATTTTGCCATGCTTACTTAATCCATATTTGTGTGTATTTTTTCCTAACCATAGAGCCATCTCAGAGTGCATCCAGTGGTTGTAGCCCCTTGTTCTTAGTAATTCGGCATACAACACCTAAGAAAGCAGCATTCTGTTACATAACTGTCAGCACAACCGGGAATTAAAATTCCCTTAAAAGCTATCATCCAGTACAGGTTCAGTTACCCCCAAAACCACCTTTATAGCCGTTGGTTGGTCCTCAATTTAGGAACTAAACTTCACACCCATCTCATTGGTTGTGTCTCCTGTTTCTTTTCACTGAGAACAGGCCCTCATCAATGCTGTCAATCTGATGAGACTAGGTGAATCACTTACAGAATATCCCATGTTTGGGGGCACCTGGGTAGTTCAGTCGGTTGAGCGTTTGACTTTGGCCAGGTCATGATCTCACGGTTTGTGACTCTGAGCCTCTCATCGGGCTCTGTGCTGTCAGCTTCAGATCCTCTGTCCCCTCCCTCTCTGTACCTCCCCCACTCATGCTGTCTCCCTCCCTCAAAAATAAATAAAACATTTAGAATATCCCCCACGTTTGTCTTTTTCCTCATGGTTTTATGTCATTTGTTCCTCCATCTATAAACCAGGAGCAGCCACAGGAGACACCGTGCAGTTCACCCATCATCACACCCAGAGGCCCAAACGCCAGGCCGCCCGCTGACCCATGGGTACTGTGCTTTTAGGACCTGACCTGATTATCCTGCCGTGGGTTGCAGAACGGCAGGTCTCTAATGGGATAGTCCCCTCCTTATTAATTAGCTGGCACCTTTCCGTAAGAAGAATGTTCCCTCGCCTACGAGGATGACTGGCCGTTCTCCTATGGAAGGCAGGGTGAACACCTCTTTCTCTTTAAGGACCAGCTCCCACAGGTACTGAGCTGGCGTGATGGTCACTTCTGCTGGTGGCTCTAAATGAGGCCTCCCACATGGACATTTATTCTGTATCTGATAACCAACCAGATCACTATTCTTCCGGATGCGGAACTGAAGAGACACGTCCAGGCTTCAGCGACAGCAACCAGCAGAGCACAGAGCTCGGCAGAAAAGGTGGAAAGGCTGTAAGGAACTGGCCTCACAGTCGTGTTAGCTGCTGCACAGAAAGTGCAGACGCACACCGGTGCTGTAGGCCGGAAGGAACATCTATCATGGAAGTAAGCTGTGATTCAGAAAAAATGGTTTTGTGTTAAAGCCTACGCTCAGCAGAATAAATGTCATACTCAGAGGTCTTGAAATCACATGGAGATACTCAACTAGGAAACCAAGTAAGACCCAGCAGAAGGCAAGTGGCTACCTGTCTTTACCAGGTGAGGAACACTTTGTGTCCCTCCGAAAACCCTGACATACAGGAATTCCCAGTCTCTGTTTTGGTTTCTTGCCACTGATAAAGCAAATTGGAGAAGACTGAAACACAACACAAGGGCCGTTCACAAATAAAATAGTGCTGGACTTTTATTCTTTTTGGTTTTTGTGTGTTTGTGTTTTTAAACCAAGTCCCCATCTGTACACTTGAAGAAAATAAACAACAGGAGGCCAGGCTCTGCTTCCTTCTTGGAGGCGGGCAGGGGCTCTGCCAATGTGCCCGGGGCAGGGCAGACGCCTGTCACTCACGAGCGCACACGTCACCTCAGAAAGGTAAGGACCTAAGACGTACTGAAATTACACAGAATGTACTCCACTTGGCTTTGTAGTATTACAAACAGGTGAGAACACCTAAGGAGCCGCACTAGGGGGGCTGGCATCTCCGGCACGTGGGGAGACTGTGTGCTGCCCAGATGCCACGCCACAAGCTTCCCTTAGACAAAGGAAAAAGAACCCCAATCTTCTCCTCAAGTAGAATTGTCGTAGGTAAGAGCCGCAAGGATTTTATTCATTGTTTAATTTTCTGGTGGCAGGATTTCTTTGAAGTACAATCTAAAAATAAAGAAAAATGACGTAGCAATTCGTTAGAACTCTTCATGTGTCTCTTAAGAATTTCATGATACTGAAACAGTACCACTGAATTAACCTCATTTATGGTAAAAATAAGAATTACAACTAAAATATACCATGGCTTAAACTACGTTAGTGAAGAAGCCCCCACAAATTCTATCCTGAAACATAATTACTTGTTCCCTGTGAGCATAAAACGGAGCAAAAGGCCCAGCTAGTGATCAAGCAAACGGATCCCACGCTCACGCTGAAGACACTGCTCATACTTCTGGAGGTGCCTTCGCCCAACGATCCTAGTAACGATGGTTAATGATTAAGACCGAAAGTAACAACACTTGCTAACCTGAACGCTACAGCCTCTGCGATGTTACTTTTCGTTCCCAGGGTTCAGTGTGTTATTTTAGAAAACACAGAAGAACTGTTATTACCTGGAGGTGCCCCGCCCAGTCTCTGCTGGATCATCTCTAAATGATGAATATATTCTGTCAACGAATGTTCAGGGTCTTGAGAAGCAGTCAGGGATCTTTCTGATTTTGAGTTTGAGGATGGAGCGGATCTTCAAACAAACACATAAAACAAGAGTGGAAGTCAGCACCCAGAGCACAGACAGGCAGCAGGGAACGGGGTGAAGCAGACAAACATCGCCTTCATATCCTCTACCACGAAAAAAAAAATGAAGCATGTACATACGTGTGTGCGCGTTTGTTCGTTTTGGTTTTTAAAATGTAGTTATGCGTGTACGTGTGTATGTACATATGTATGCAAACTCTACGCCCAACGCAGGGCGCAAACTCACGACCCTGAGATCAAGAGTTGCACTCCCTTGCAGGCTGAGCCAGCCAGGCGCCCCAAAAGTAAGGCATTTTTTTAAAATGCTATGTAATGCTTTTAAAAACTAACTTCTATAAAATGTTGCAGGCTTAAAATGACTAAAACTTACTGTATACTAGGATTTTATTCATAAAATCTTCATGTATGAATTCATTATCCCAACTGGTTTTTGCACCACTGTCCCTCAGACCCACCTCTTCTTTGTGCCCTGAGGGTGACCCAACTACCCACGGGACTTTTCCGATGGTCCCGAACTGTCCCCTTCACTGGAGGCACAACCCGTCCCATTCTGGTCCCTACTCAGTGCATCTTCCTCCTGGTCCTCTGCTGTCACTGTTTCTCAGGGTAGGGACACTTCCTGTTCTTCCTCACCCCGTCCACACTGGAGAGGCCTCGGCCACCAGACCAGGAACCTCTGCCTTCCCCACACAGAGTGGACACGTGTGCGTTCCCTGCCTTGCTCGTGGCCGGGCCAAAGCCAAAACTTTCATGATACGTCTCCCTGAGGAACTGCACACGTTGGTGGAACGTCATCAGCACAGGAGATCAAGACCCGGACGCACAGCACATGCGCCTGGGCTGCCCCGTGGCACGGCCGTGGCGCCTGTGTGTACTGCACCATCTCTCCTGTTGGGACAGCCACACCAGTGGCCGCCACACTCCTGAAGTGTGGTCTGCACTGACATGCCACCGTCAGCCAGGGGCATGGGGTGAAGGAGCGAATGCCGGTCAATGGCACTTCGGAGACAGTGCTGTACCCTAAGAGCGGAGCTTGCTCTGGAAAGCTCACTCAGAGAAACAGAAGACTGGATGTGTGTGCAAACACCCACAAAGATGCAAACTGAATTCTGCTACACATTTTAAGGGTGTGTTACAAACACTGGAGGTCATGTTGTTGAAAGAATTACGTAAATGACTCCTGCTCTAGATTTCCTCACACCAGCATTTGGACAGGATGGTCACATGGTTCAATCTGCAGAAATGCAACGGAAGTCACATCTTCCGTAATTAGCACCTGGATGAGAAATCCCTCTGTTGGGAAAACACGCTCTGGGGACAAGGCGGGGCCACATCCCACCACCCCCACCAGGGCCTCAGGACGTGCCGATTCCATATAATCCTGGCTCAAACCCTTAGGCCATTATGGAAAGCTTTCCTCAATTTAATTTTTAAACAAAACTGCATTCTACCGTCCAACCACAAGTCCTCCTATCTCTTAAAATGAAAAGGGCTCTTCCCCACCGAAATAACCTGTGGATGTTTAACTGTGTTGCTGTAACATCTCAACTGCCAACTGAGTGCTAAGTACAGAGATAACATCATGTGTGCAAAACCCCAATCCCAGAGAACTATGGTGAGCCCACCAAGGCCTTGCGTGGCTGTGTGCACGTCTGGGGAGGGGTCCCGCGGTTGGAGACAAACCCGTGCACAGCGGCTGCGCTACAGCGCGGGCCCGGCTGCAGTGAAAACGCAGCCTCGAAGTACACTCACCTCTCCCTCTTGCACGGGGAAGCTTTTGGCACAGGGTCCCCAGTGTGGCTGGAGGATGCATCCCGGGTTGGTGGGGACGTGCTGGTTTTGGGTGGAGGCTGCTGCCGTGGCATCGGGAATCCTTCCCCCACAATCGTTTAACAACAAAGGGAATAGGAAAAGAGACGAATGCCTTTTAGTAGGAAGGACCCTCTACCAAAAGTTAAGCTTTTAAGATCTGCATGGCAACTTCAAACATTTTAAAAATACTCTATTTATAAAAGTTATGCCTTAGAGATTTAAAAAAATGTTTTTTAATATTTAATTTTGAGAGAGAAGGTGTGTGTGACCAGGGAAGGGATAGAGAGAGAGGGAGACACAGTATCTATCTAAAGCAGGCTCCAGGCTCTGAGCTGTCAGCACAGAACCGAACAAGGGGCTCAAACGCATGAACCGTGAGATCATGTCCTGAGTCGAAGTTGGACGCTTAACCAACTGAGCCACCCAGGCACCCCTGAATTTTTTTTTTTTATTATTATTTTAGGCCATCTCTACACCCAATGTGGGGCTTGAACTCACAACCCTGAGATCAAGAGTTACATCCTCCACCAACTGAACCAGCCAGGCACCCCTAAAAATTGTTTTAAAAAACTCTATGGGCGCTTTGGCAGCTCAGTTGAGTGTCCGACTCGATTTCAGCTCAGGTCATGATCCCACGGTCGGGGGATTGAGCCCTGCCACAAGCTCCACACTGAAATGCTTAAAATTCTCTCTCTCCTGCTGCTCCGCTCCCCACTGGTGCTCTCTCTTTAAAATATGAATGAATGAATGAATGAATGGATGGATGGAATTGTTGTTCTTATTTAAAAAAAAAAAAAAAGCTCTACAAGAACCCCGAGTTTTGATCACCTGTGTTTTGCCCTTGCCTGCAGGGCTGACCTGACCCCAGCACGCATACGGGCAGTGCCTCCAGGGGATCCTGGGGGCAGTAGTGCGGAGGGTGTTCCTCCACCCCATTTTGAGGAGAGGTCTCCAAAGAGGGAGAGGCAGAACCCTGGAGACCACCAGGTGCACCTGGTGTAGGAGAAAACTCTCCTAAAGGCCTGAAGGTCGAAAAGCCATTTTTATTTCAAGAAGTAACAATCAACAGGTAGGAACCAAAGCTAATCAGTGACTAGGGAAGCCCAGTCCCCTGATGGTCAGCTCTGGGGGCAGAGCTCAGGGGGCGCCGCCTACTGGCAGCCTCCCACCAGGCCCCCGAAGCCCCACAGGACAAGGGACTGCGTGCCCCATGACAGGGGCGTTCTCTGTGCTTGTGCGTGGGTCAGCATGGCACCTGGGGACCAGGTGTGGCTGATCCAGCAGGCAGTGGTGCCCCAAGGACAGATGTGGCCACACCAAGCAGAACATCACTTGGTTTTGGACAGTAAGGTGGACCTTCTACTAAATGAGTTATTGGTCAACATGTTTAGCATTTCTACATTTTTTCAACCATTAACTGTGTAAACCCTGGGTTTTTCTACGCTTCCCAGCGTTAAAGCCATTTTCCTTCTGAAGCCATCTCGCCTCACTGCCAGCGTCCCTGGATGTACCGATTTCATATTTGCTTTACTGCGTCTCCAATGGGCTCAGCCAGCACCTGGCTGCCAGCGTAAAGGGGTTAAGCAGGGGGCCCACCTGGGTGGGCCGCTCGGCCTTGCACAACAGCTCCTTTTCGATCTACTTCTTGCCACTTCTTAACCAAAAAACGTAGTCTACAAAGGGAAAAAAAGGACACAAAACATTGAAAACTAGAGCAAATAGGAGTGAAAAGAACAACGAAAATTCAGACGTGATCTACGACTGGAATCAGACTCAGGTGGGCCCCCACTGTCTTTGTGGTGACCTTGATGCCTGTGCCCTCAGCACCTTCCTTGCCACAGCCCCCACAACCGCCCGATGCCCACCAGCTCAGAGTCTCACAGACCCCAGTTCAAATCAGTCTGCAACACCTGCTCCCTTCGCCACTAACGCCACCTAATGGCACAGGACAAAAGGCGCAAAGACAGAGGCTTTTGCCCTCAGGCGCTCCTGGTCAGAAGACTGAGGAGTGCCAGGTGGGTGTCGGGAGGAGCAGCACTTGCGGGGGGGGGGGGGGGGGGGGGCTCCCTGACCCCTCCCGGGACGGACCCTCCGTGGCTTAGTGGACGCCCTTCAGAGCGGGCCTTCCTGCTGGCTGTTGCTCCAGGCACCGCTGCCTCTCTGACCACAGGCCCTCTTAGAAGGCATGTCTGCCTCGCATCAAACCACTGCTGCTGAAAACGCTCCTCCACCGTCAGAAGTGCTGGCGGCGGGGCCTTGGGACTGCTTACCAGCCCCGCAGACCACCTACCAGGCTTCCTGTCCAAAAACGCAGAATGGACAGACAGACAGATGGACACACAGATGGTGGGGGGGTGGTCTCTGGTCAGAACTCAGAGGGGAGGGGACTAAGTGGCCTGGCTGAGGCTGAGAGTCGAGAGCACGAGAGCAAGGAACCCCGATGGACCGGAATGGCCGGTGCTCAGTCTCTGCGGGGAGCAGGGCTCCCACCATCCTCTGCAGCTTGGGGGAGAGAAGCCAGGGAAGGCAGCCCACCCAGCTACTGCGTTCAGCGTGTACCCTCCCACAGATGGCTGGGGCCTGAGGACACACCTTGTGGGCATCATAGAGCGGATACAGTAGTACAATTCTTACTGGGACATTTTTAGAAATTCAGCACATCTTAAAATTATAATATAAAATGGATTCTCATCACTGTTAATTTTGAACAGGTCAAAATTTCCAATCACACCAGAGTCACATACCTGTCCCCCAAAAGAGACCCTGTGTAAACAAACGACTGGGACAGTGAGCGGCGTCTGAGGCTGGTGGGACCCCCCCAGTCTCCCCTCCCCCAGGAGCGGTCTCATACTCACGATGGAAAACAGCACCTCGTGTGGGTCCCCTGTTCCTATGCACCTGGCCCTTTTTATGGAGCACAAATTTGACTAAAATATAGGAAACTGCAATCTGAAGCAGTGAAATGCAGTTTCGAACTTGATCAGATGTGCCTGTCATCAGAAGGGACCCTGAGAGAGACCCATCAAGGGGCAAGGCACTGTTTTGTGATAAAAAGGCATCCCTCAATCTTCTGGCGTCAGAAGGCAGCTGACAGTTTTGCACAACATGATTTCTTGAAGGCAAATGTCACATATACTTTAAGGCCTCAAATTTCATCATCTTAGAAAAGAATGTAATTGCACAGTAAGACAACGGAGGACTAAGCCCAATGTGCCTCCTGCTTGCGAAGATTACCTTAATATTGCGATCACAACCCTGACGGCAGTTCGGAACTTTGTAAAAGGGCGAGATGTGCTAATTTTCTTATCAGCTTTGGAAGGAAATACTCCCAAATGAGCGATCATGGAGAGTGTTTCTTGTTCAGAGTCCTGGAATCCACCGATCAATAGTAAAAGATACTTCTTTTGATAAATCAGAGCCTTTCTGAAGCTTTCTGCTCTCAAATAATGCAGATATAGTTTTTCCACCTGAAAGAAGAAAAAAGCAAAACAGTCATGGAACAAAGACATCTTGCTGACAGAAGTTGTACAGTACGTTTGTACCACTGTGCTTTAAAAAGAACCAGACAGAGGCACCTGGCTGGCTCAGTCGGTGGAGCGTGCGACTCTTGATCTCAGGGTTGTGAGTTCAAGCCCCACGTTGGGCATAGAGACAACTTCAATACATAAATAAATCTTCAAAAAAAGAAAAAGAAAAAGAACCAGACTGTTTTCCTTCTCAGCAAATTGTCACATCAGCCCTGTGTGACCTCCGTCCCCAGGGACGGCTTTGCTGTGCAGAGTTTGATCTCCTGTATCAGACAAAAGGGAGACCACAGACTTCTTTTCCAAGCCTCAAGGGAGCCCCCCAAAGACCCCAGGAATCTGACCACAAGGTAAGGTGCGCCCCTGTGGCGGGGCGGGGTCTCATCCTGGGCCCCCTGGACATCTCAGGGGCTGTGGGAAATCCCTCAAGTCACATAGAGAGGTATGTCCTTATACCCTAATGCTGTGACACAATTTTTCCCTCGAGAGGGCTCAGAGCACAAACCTCAGGGCCAACATGATGAGCAGGGCCCTTTCAGGGTGTGGCGACTGTGGTCTAACGG
The DNA here is from genome assembly GCF_023721935.1 of Panthera uncia. NCBI lineage: Eukaryota > Metazoa > Chordata > Mammalia > Carnivora > Felidae > Panthera > Panthera uncia. The sequence goes on from NC_064810.1 coordinate 331,442, forward strand.
GACTCCAAGCACAGACACGAGGTTTGTGCGGAATGGGGCCAGCTTTCAGATGGAGGTGCTCTCACTTAAACTCCCCTCATGTGCGACAGCTCGACAGCTAGAACCGGCATGTCTCCCGGCTGGAAACAGGCACAGGGTGGGTACGTGTTTTGGCAGCTGTGCTCAGGCCCGGGGGAACCCCATGTCACAAGAATGCTTTCGCTGCTACAATGAACAGGCCAGGGTTTTTAAAGCACTGGGATTTTAGGCGTGGAGGGAGAATGACCAGGCACAGCAGAGAATTTTTAGGGGAAGCGACTCTGCAAGACACTGTAAGGGCGGCCACCTGTCCTACACGACTGTCGGACCCACAGAGTGTGCACCACCGAGAGCGAGCCCCGCCATGCACCGTGCTTCTGGGTGACCGGGACCCGTCCATGCAGGCTCGCTCAGGTGTGGGACGTCTCCGCACCTTCCCCTCAATTCTGCTGTGAGCCTTACACTGCTCTAGAAATAGACAGTCTTTATAAAACAGACAAAGGGCACCAAGCAGGTGACACCGTGCACACCCAGCACAGCCCTCAGACCCGCCCTTACCCGCATGCTGCAGGGGTTTGCATCCTCGCTTGCGGGCAACCCTGCCTCCGGCTGTCGCGGTGAGCTCTGTGAGACCGCCCTGTCTTGCCTCCATGAAGACCTGTCCGGCCTCTGTAACGAACCACACACGGCACCGTCCACACGGCTGAGCCAACAGAGGAGCACCCTGAGAAACACGGCCGAGGGCAGAGTCGGCAGGAGATGACCCCTCGGAACCCCAGCCCCAGGGGCAGGGTCATGTTCAAACAGCTTGTTTCTTGCTCCCCCAGGGGTCTTTCCAGGGGGAGGCCCACCCTGGGTGCAAGGGGGCTGGGCGCACATCTCCCGAATGCCATGATGTGGGCCATGCCTGGGCCACCTTCAGCCTCTTTTCACTGGTGCCTAAGCTGTCACGTGGTATTATCAATCAGATAATTAATACTCACGGGTAGTTGCTACATAGCATTTATTGAAGTATGACTGCACAAAAGGTACATTATTATTAAAAACAAAATCTAAATAATTATGAGAAGAACCCTGAATTCAAAGTGCTAAGCCTGTTGAACACCCTCATACTCTCTGGTCCTAGAAATGCTAACTCCTGGCAGGTGTGAATCCCTGGTTCTACTCCAGCACCAACAAATCACACTCTTGGAAACCTCAGCAAGGGCCCCACATGGGTGCCATGCACACTGAGGACGTCATGACCAGGCAGCGTGTCCAAATGCACACAGCATGGCCTGGACACCACGATGTGTGTGGAAGACGCCCAGAGCTCCAGTAGGGACGCGTTAACAGAGGAGGAGGATCCCACAGTGAGGACAACAAAGGGACCGTCCACACCGGACAACCAGGACCTGTTACTGAGGCCAGAGGGAGCTCCAAGTACTTGGGCCACGTGCACTGTGACCTCCGCCCCTCAGTCTGGAACAGGAATCAAAGGCAGCCTGGTGGCACCAGCCCCCAGCACCAGGGCTTGGCTGAAAGGAGGAGCCTATGACCAGGGTGACCCCGTGGAAGGGCCCTCGCCGGACCCATGACGAGGAAGAAGGAAAAGGACAGATGTTTGTTTTCCTGGTTCTAAAACACAGCCTGGGCTTTTCTGGAAAGAAACACTCTAGAAATGGAAATTGTCTTGGACATGAAGGGCAAAATGCCCCACCAGTTCACTCGCAGCCTGTGACTTATTCCTTGAAAACATTTATTTCCTACAATGAAAGCAAAAATTACATAGGACTACACCAAACTAAAAAAGCAAAGGAAACCATCAACCAACAATACATCCAATAAGAAGTGAACATCCAAAATATATTTTAAAAATTCATACAACTCAGTATGACAAACAATCCAATGAGCAGAGGATCTGAACAGTTTTCCCAGGAGACATCCAAGCGGCCAACAGACACCTGAAAAGATGCTCCACATCACTCATCGTCAGGGAAATACAAATCAAAACCACAATGAGATACCACCTCACGCCTGTCAGAATGGCTATTACCGAAACGACAAGAAACAACAGATGTTGGCGAGGACGCCGAGAAAGGGGAACCGTCTTGCACTGCTGGTGGGAATGCAAACTGGTGCAGCAGCTCTGGAAAACACTGTGGAGGTTCCTCAAAAAGTTAAAAACAGAACTACCATACAATCCTGTAACTCCACTTCTGAGTATTTACTCAAAGAAAATGAAAAGATGATGTGAAAAAAGACCTGCACCCTATGTTAACGGCAGCATTATCTACAAGAGCCAAGATAGAGAAACCACCCAAGTGGCCATGACAACATGCATGGACCTCGAAGGTATTATGCCAAGTGAAATAAGTCAGACAGAAAAAGACCAATACCGTTTGGTTTCACTTACACGTGGAATCTAAAAACACGCCCAATGAACAAACAAAACAGATTAGAAACAGACTCACAGACACAGAGAACAAACTGGTTGGTGGCCAGAGAGAGGAGGGTCGGGGAACGGACAAAATGGATGGAGGGGACAAAGAGGTGCAAATGTCCAGTCGTAAAGAAGATGCAGCAGAGAGAACACAGTAACTGTGTGGTGACGGCTAGTAACCAGACCCAGGGTGGTCCCCGTTTTGTGATGTGTGTAAGTGTCGAACCACTATGTTACACACCTGAAGCTAATACAGTATATCGTATGTCAACTTTTCTTCAATAGAAATAACTTCCTGATTTCCTTGTGAACTCTCACATAAAGGACAAAAGTGCTCTAATGGTGACTGGGCTTTAGTCCCACAGGGCCAACAGGATGCCTTCAACAAGGGACCTCCAAACACCTGTGAGCAAGTTCCAGAGAAGCAGACAGGGCTGTGAACTGGTGCTGATGACAGCTTTCATCAAGAGTAAAACACGGAGCTTTCGGGGTGCGTGGATAGCTCAGTCAGTTAAGCGTCTGACTTCAGCCCAGGTCATGATCTCGCGGTTTGTGGGTTCGAGGTCCACATCAGGCTCTGTGCTGACAGTGTGGAGCCTACTTGGGATTCTCCCTCTCCCTCTGCCCCTCCCCTGCTCATGCTCTCTCTGTCTCTGTCTCTCAAAATACACAAATGAACTTACAAAAAAAAAAAAAAGATTAAAACATGCAGCTTTTGTAACTTCTCACATCAAAGAACGGAAGTCCTGAGTCTCCTTAGTGCTTGGACCCTACTTCCCCAGTACAGAGGTCCCTTTACTTTATCTCCCACCAGAGCTTCAAACACGCAAAGCAAAACTGGATGGAGCTTGAAGACAGACAAATTCATTCTGTTCAGTGATGTCAGTTATCTCCCGTGTGGTGACTGCAAACAAGGAGGAGACAGCTCAAAAGGCCACAGGACACCAACCAGGTGAACACCACCACCAACCAGCTGGACAAACTGACTTTCCTGGGACCCTCTCCCTCCATCCAGCACCAGAAACATCAAGTCCATCACTAACTACCACCTGTTTTTCAGCGGGGGTGGTTGAAAAACAACCCACTGAAAAACAACCCACACTAGGCCCAGGTGGTTTCCTGGTTAAATTTTAACAAATATTTAAGGAAGAAATAAATACCAGCTCTATGTAATTTCTTCCAGAAAAGTAAAAAGAGGAAACATGTTTCATCTTATTTTATGAGGCTAAAACCAGACAATGACAATATAAAAATAAAAAACAAAAAACCAACTCCAGATTAAAATCCCTCATGAACCCAGATACAGAAATGCTCAACAAAATATTAGCAAATCAAACCCAACAATATATAAAAATAATAAGACATCATGACCGAGTGGGGCTTTTCCTGGTGCCACAAGATAGTCAACATCCAAAAATCAACGTAACGCACCATGTTAACTGACCGAACAAGACAAAACACATCACCGTATCAACAGGTGAAAAAGCATAACAAATTAAACATCTGTTCAGGATAAAATCTTTGCACACTAAGGCCGGGGCCTTCACGTGAGTACCTGCTCACCACCCTTCACAGTGACAGAGCAAAGAGCCACCCCCAAGACGGGGGACCACGCCTGCACAAACACGTCCAAGTCTGGAAGTCCAGCCTGTACACCAGGCAAGAAAAGAAAATCAAAGGTATTTGCATTGGAAAGAAAAAAATAAAACTTTCTATTCGCAGATGATGTAATTGTCCATGCAGAAAATCCTACAGAAACACTTCGAGGGTTAAAAAGTGAGGTTAGCAAGGTCACAGGACACCTAAGGTCAAGGCAAACCTATGAATGTTGATGTGTTTCCATACACTAGCCATGAATAATTGGAAAGCAAAACATTTGAAAAGTACCATTTACAACAGGCCCCTGAAAAATGAAATATTTAGGTAAAAATCTAACAAAATGTTTTTAGAATATGAATGCTGATGACTACAACACGTTTAAGAAAGAAATTTTATGGGATGCCTGCGTGGCTCAGTCAGTTGAACGTCTGACTTTGGTTCAGGTCATGATCCCATAATTTGTGGGTTTGAGCCCCGTGTTGGGCTCTGTGCTGACAGCTCAGAACCTGGAGCCTGCTTCGGATTCTGTGAGTCTCTCTCTCTCTGCCCCTCCCCTGCTTATGCTCTCTCTCTCTCAAAAATAAACAAACATAGAAAAAAAAGAGAAAAGAAAAGAAAAAAGAAAAAAGGAAGAAATTTTAAGAGATTTAAATACATGAAGGGACATGCCAAGTTCACAGATGGAAAGATTCAATACCGCTAAATTCAATAACAGTTACAGTTATACAGTCAAGATGTCAATGCTTGCCTAAACCTCTATAATAGCGTTATTGAAATATAAATCACATACCATAAAACTTATCCTCTGAAAACAGTTGTTCAACAGGTTTTTAGTGTGTTCATAGAATGCAATGATCACCAATGTGTAATTGGAGGAGGTTTTGTCACCCACACCTATCAGGCAGCTGGTGAAGGCCAGGAGAGCAGAACAGAGAATACACACACACAACTGTGGAGCAACTTCTGACTTTGGCAAAGACAAACTGATAAAAAAAGACAATCTTCAACGTATGCCAGAATAACTGGATATCAACCTGCATACAAATAATCCTTGACCTAACCCTCAGACCAAAAAAAAAAAAAAAAATCAAAGCAAGATGGATCCTAGACTTAAACGTAAGAAGTAAAACTATAAAACTCTTGGCATAATCCATAAAAAAACAAATTGACTTTATTAAAATTAAAACTGTTGTTTTGCAAAGAGTACTATCGATGCGGTAGAGACAACACAGACTGGGAGAAGAGATTTGCAAAACATATCACAATATATGAACTGGAAACACAACAAAATAAGAAAACAATGCCATTTAAAAGTGGGTGAAGACTATTTGCAACTACATGGATGGAACTATAGGGTATTATGCTAAGCAAAATAAATCAGAGAAAGATGCTGTGTGATTTCACTCATATGTGGAATTTAAGAAAAATAGATGAACATATAGGAAGGGAAGTAAAGATAGGATAAAAACAGAGAGGAAGACAAACCCTAAGAGACTCTTAAATACAGAGAACAAACTAAGGGCTGATGGAGCGGAGGTGGGTGGGGGATGGGCTAGATGGGTGATGGGCACCGAGGAGGACACCTGTTGTGATGAGTACTGGGTGTTATGTATAAGTAATGAACTACTACATTCTATTCCTGAAATCATTATTATGCTATATGTTAACTAACTTGGATTTCAATGCAAATAGATAAAAGGGGGAAAAAAACCACAAGTGGGCAAAGACTTGGAAGGACTCTTCACTTAAGAAGAAACACAGATGTCGCCGCACACTGCGGGACGCTACAAGAAAAGGCACCACCCGCCCCAAGCGTGAAGATGCTGAGGGACCAGACTCCCACGTTCTGTTCAAGGGCAAGTGAGATGGTGCAGCTATTGGGCACTCGGCAGGGTTCGGCAGAAATGTGACGGGACACGGCGTCCCCTCCTGGGTATTTACACCGGAGAAACGAACCCTGCTCACAGCAGCTTCCAGGAGCACTGATCACGATCACTGAGCACCGGAAACAACCCCAATATTCTCCAGCAGCCAGACGGCTGAACTGAGGCACATCTGTGCATGGACGCTGCTCAGCAGCACGAGAGAGGAGCTGTTGACACGCCAACGCCCAGCATGATCTCGTGGGCGCTAGGAGAGAAGTGAGGAGCCCTCCGAAATGTTACACACCGTGTGGGCCCGCTTCTGTGGCACCGGGAGAAGGCAAACCGCAGAGAGCCAGGCCGTGCCTGCCGGCAGCCGGGAACAGGATGTGCTGCTGGGCCATGTGCTCCGCTAACAGTGTGGTCACACGGGGCACGAGAATCCACACGTGTGTGAAAACTCAAATGGCATCCTACCAGGGGCAGATTTTACTGCATACAAGTCCAAAAAACAATTAAAAATGTTTTCATCATAAAAGTAAAATCAGGGACACGACAATCTAAATATAAAAGAAAAAAAAAATCAGGCATTCTAAGAAGAAAGTCCACCAAACTACACAATCAGGAAAATTGAGGTCGTTTTCATTACATAAAAGTCAAATGAACAGATTTCTTTTCATGAACATGTATCAAACATCATCTCCCGGCAAGGGTCCCGTGTCTGTGTGCAAAGTGGAAAACCTGCTGAAATGTTATATAAGGCATCTGGCATCTTGGGGAGGTCAGAGCCCATGACAGCTAACTGGAAAGAGCCAGCACTCCAGCCCACAGCCCAGAGGAAGCCCGGTTCACGCCGTCTCCGAACAGAAGCACCAGTACGTACGCTCCGGACACGGCCCTTCAGCAGGTGCTGCTTCAGAGACGTCTCCAGCTGGGACACCGCCAGGCGCAGCTCAGCCTTCTCCTGGGTCACTGTGCACAGAGCTTTCGTGAGGGAGTCATTGTCTTTCAGCAGGACATCCACCAGCTGGACCTGCAGCTCTGCTGGCGTTTTTTTCTTGAAAAGAGAAAAAAATTAACGGATATACGTTTTTTGTTAAAAGGTACACACTTTAGGGGTCCCTGGGGGCTCAGTTGGCTGAGCGGCTGATTTGATTTCAGCTCTGGTCATGATCCCAAGGTTGTGAAATCGAGCCCCGAGTTGGGCTCTGTGCTGGAGGTGGAGCCTGCTTGAGAATGTCTCTCTGCCCCTCACCTGTTCGCACACGCTCTTAGTCTAAAAAAAAAAAAGAAAAAGGAAAGGTACACACTGTGTATTTTTACTGTTGGTTATTTCCAGGAATTATAGTTTTATCCATATTTGGGGTTCAGTGACAGCTTGTGGGGCTAAGAAGAGCTGTCCATCTATGGGAGGGAAAACAGTAATTGATCAAAGCACATTTCTCTTTGATCCTGTAAGAAACTGACTTCGCACAGCCCTGGGCTGCATTGACAGGGCCAGCCTGCTACAGAGCACCGGCCTGCTCACACCTCTGAGCAAGGGGAGCACACAGAGGGCCCAGAGAGCACTGTGGGTTCTTCCCCGAGGGTCCGCCGACTAAGTCCCTTAACACAGGTTCGTTACTTCCATAATCAGAGCCACACTCAGCCTACAGCAGGCACCGGACACTGACAGAGGCACTGGTAAATAGGGCAGGATGCACCACACTGACCCCTCATGCTCAGCAGGTACAAGGTCCCCTGCTGCCTACATGCATGCTGCCTTCACAATAAACAGGATGTTTTCACGATTACCAAGGAACATCTACCAGGAATTTGTGTCAGCCACCATGACTTTTTTTTTTTAACGTTTATTTTTGAGAGCTGGGGGGAGAGGGGGGCAGAGAGAGAGGGAGACACAGAATCTGAAGCAGGCTCCAGGCTCCGAGCTGTCAGCACAGAGCCCGACATGGGGCTCGAACTCATGAACCATGAGGCAGATCATGACCTGAGCCAAAGTCGGACGCTTGACCAACTGAGCCACCCAGCTGCCCCAGCAACCACAACTTCTAATCACCTTCCTGCAAGGCAACACCTTCCCATGCAGCTGACAGGCGCAGCTGAGAGCTCAGGCTCTCAACCCAAGTGTACATGGAGCAGGCTGGGCCTGGGGCAGAGCAGCCCGTGCCCCTCTGGGGGGAGTGCCTGAGCATCGGCAAGGTCAGGCGGCTTTCTGGGGGCAACACGTGGCAATCCCCAAGAAGACACCCACTTCTCTGTGGCAGCGGAGGAGGGATACAAGGAACCGCAAAGGCAGCCCCACCTCTCACCTGGGAGGAGTTGGGCGCGCTCAGCTCAGACTTGAGCTCCTCTAACGTGTGCAGTAAGGACGTCACTGCTTTCTCATTTGATGACGTCCAGTCGCCAATTGTCCTGTGAAAATAAACAGACACTTAGAGGGTTCACCCAGATCCCACCTGATAATTACCCAGAGCCACTGGGAACGCGTGGAGAGATGACAAATGGGTCCAATGCAGCCCCAGGGGGACTTGCTTATGACTGCTTCCTCAAGCCATGCCCTGTCCACAAAGTTAGGGACTCGGGGCCTCTCTAATGACAGTGGTGGCCCTGAGGTGGTGCAGCCCTGTGCACAGTCTGAGAAGCCCAGGCAAGTCTGCTCAGAGATCATACTGCTGTATAAACGAATCCAATTACAGATGGGAGAACCGTATTTGCTGAGTTTCTGTGCATACAGGAAAAGGCAAATATTAATTTAATTAATTATAGTGTCAACACTCCTGTCAGTCCCTCAACCGTGCAGACACACCCTGGTCACGTGAGTGGTGATCCTGAGGACGTGGGCAAGGCAGACACAGCACGGATGCTTGGCCCCACCCGACCGCGGTGGGAGTGGGCAGGAGGGGCCTGGCATCAGGTCCAGACCCTCTGGGTGGTGAGCAATTGTAAAAGGGCATGAGGAGAACAGATCTAAAAGAAACTTGGATTTTCCTCTCATATCAAAATAGAGAAAACACATGCTGTCAACACCTTTCAGGAGAGTGCTGCCCACAAATGTGTCAACACGTGGCGAGAGAAACAAGCGTCTGTTGCTTAAAAATGGGGACCTGACACCAAACGCCGGCGCCAGCCTTGTGCACGCTCCTCACGGAAGAGGCGGGGCTCGCGGGGGCGTGGCCGGAGCCCACGCGCTCACCTGTCCACTGTCTGGCTGACGAAGCTGGTCAGGAGCCCGGCGGCCCAGAGCAGCTGCTGCCGGACCTTCTCCAGGCTGAGCCGCTGCTCCTGCAGCCGCGCCGACTCCGGGCACTGGCGCTGGCGGGCCTCCTCCTTCGCCTCCAGGTCCTGAACCGTCCGCTGGAGCTGCCGGATCTTGTGCTCATCACGCTGGCGCCGCAGTTCCAATTCTCGCTATTGTCAACGGCAAAACAACAGACGGGCCCTTCGTGCGCACGTTCCAGAAGCAGAAGGCAGAAGCCCAGCTTTCAGCAGGGGGCGGCCCCTGGCCGGCACCCTCCACACGGGGCGTGGAGTCAGGGCAACCCCCCTGCCTCAGACGGACGGGGTCTCGGTGGTGAAGGCTCGACCTGCATTTCTGAGAACTGTCAGAAATGTGTCACCAGTGTGAGGAGGGGACGCCACATGCCGAAACAAGGAGGAGCCTTCACGGGCCCCAGTTCTGGCACCCGACCTTGACGTGCGCGCGCACACACGCCAACACACGGACACGGGCAGGGTCAAGCACCTGCACTAAGTGCAAACCGCCTCACTTACAAAATGCCCTTCAGCACGGAGTGTGCCGGGTGCCTGGGAGAAAGCGAACAGTCCCCAGCTTCCTGCCCGACACGGGGATCTGGGCCCCCTCCAGGGAGACAGAGGGAGTCACCTGGTGGAAACCCCTCTGGGCGGCCATAAACGTGACAGGGGCGGCCCGGTGGAGCTTCCGTGGGTGAGGAGGCCCCAGGAGAGGCGGGAGGCGGCACCGTGTCTGGAGACAAGCAGACAGATACCCGCGGAATTGGGAGGGAACCTCGGGTGCCCAGAACCCGGCCCGGGGCCTCCCGCGACGCGCCCCGTGCATCACGGACCACAGGCTCTTCCTGGCATCGCTCGATTAACGCTCCAGCCTCGTGAGGACACAGGGATCGTTACTTTTCTATTTTCCAAGTTAGGAAAGCAACATACCAAGAAACCTACAGGTTTATGTTTATAAGTAAAATAAAAAATAACATAAATAAAATAAAAAATTAAACTTATTTTTTTAAAAATTTTAACCATCAACAGTGAAAATAACACCAAAGGGGCTACATCAATCACTTCAAATTCTTTCCAAGATGCATCATGAAGAACAATTACTTATTTAACTTAGGAAACATTTTCTTTGCATTTTTTAAGCAATCACGTTACCACTCGTTTTAAAAAAAAAAAAAAATCAAAATTCAATAATAGGGTTTGGCTGAAAACTTTAGAGACAGTTTGGGAAAGTCCATAAGAGGCACACGAAGGCTACAGGCCACTGTTCCCATGGAGAAAGAGTAAACACACACACACACACACACACACACACACACTCTGGAACACGTTTGGGGATCCTGTGTGACGAAGGCCCACCTGGGGCTTGACTCTACTTGCTTCCTTCACAAAACAACATGGGGTGCTTCCCGGCCGCACGGCGCCCATTCTGTCACACCTCCAAACTACTCCTGCGTTTCCAAGACTCTGGGCGGTAAATGCAGCCACTACAGAAAGGGCTGCTTACGCCACTGCGAAGGCCACGTGCCACAGCAAAACATATTGCCGCTGACACACACCGCAGCGCGGACGAGCCCCAAAAACATCAGGAAAGGAGTCAGACAAGGAAAGGCCACGCGGGCGGGGGTGGGGCGGGGGATGGTTCCTTCATAGGAAGGTCCAGCACAGGCCAATCTGCAAACAGACCGTAGACTCGCGGTGGCCAGGGCTGGAGGAGGAAGTGAGGGTGAGCGCTAACAACATGGGGCTCAACACGGGGTGGTGAACACAATCTACAGCTGGCTGTGGTGACGAGTCCACAGCTCTGAGTTTGTACTAAAACTGCAAAGGACGCAATTCAGGTTGGTGAACTCCACGTATCTCAGTGAAGCTGTTAAAACATACTGATCACACTCCCCACATGAACTTCCAAAACTAATTTTATACCATTTGGGGGTCTGATTTATCTTTGTAACACTTAGAAATCTAGACTTTTGATTTTAGAAACACACAGTCATTTCTCAAACATTTCACAGCAGGCTAACCACTGAAAAGACCAGGCCACTGATTTTCCTTATGTGTTTTTAAAAAATATTTTTAGTATATGTGCTGCCAAAGTGAGCACTAAAAAAGATTTTTAAAGAGGGCAAAACATATGTCAATCCACATGAAGACACAGGATATAATTTTCTCAGAAATAAAGGCTCTGGTTGGCATAAAATATATCTAAAAGTAACGTTTTATCCAAAAAATAAAAGGAACACTTCTCAACCTGTGAGGCAAAAATCATCCCAATATGAAAATCAAAGACACCACAACTTTATGGGGTGCCTGGGTGGCTCAGTTGGTTAAGCGTCCACCTTTGGCTCAGGTCATGATCTATCTCATGGTTCATGAGTTCGAGTCCCATGTCAGGCTCTGTGCTGACAGCTCAGAGCCTGGAGCCTGCTTCAGATTCTGTGTCTCCCTCTCTCTCTACTCCTCCCTTGCTCATGCTCTGTCTCTCTCTCAAAAATAAACATAAAAAAAAAAAGACACCACAACTGTAAAAGTACAGACCAACATCTCTCATGAACATAAATGCAGAATCCTTAACAAAATACTAGCGAACCGAATCCAGCACGATATAAAAAAGAACCCTACACCAAAGTTAAGTGGGATTCATCCCACGAGTGCAAGGCTGGCTCCACCGGTGAAACCCAACGAGAAACACGACATTAAGAGAATAAAGGGCAAAAACCATAGATTTCAAGACACCAAAACCACAACTCCAGCTCACTCTCAAGACTGAAAACAAGACACAAAAAGTCTGAATAAAACAGGTACCCTGAGAATCTCCTCTGATGAAGGGCAGCTGTCACAGCTGGGGGTGGAAGACGGGTAACAGGCTGCAGCACCTCCACTCAGCACTGCAGGAGGGACGAAAGGCACCCGGACCGGAAAGGAAGAAGTAAACCTACATCTCCGTGCAGGTGACGTGATCTCATATGCGGAAAAGCCCAAAGGACGCATCAAATGACTGGGAACAACAAACAAGCGCAAGGGCACAAGATGCAAGATCGACAAGGCCCAACGGCATTGCTCTAGGCCAGCAGGGAACCATCTGCTCACGGAAAGAAGAAACCAGTTCCGCTTACGACAACAGCAACCCCTAATAAAACGCTCAGAACAACAGAACCACAGCATTAACGCTCGTCATCTGAAAACAGCAAAACGCGGCTGAAAGAAATCAAAGACCTGAACGCGCGGACAGACTTCCAACCTCACAACCCGTGGAGGTAACATCGCTCAGGTGGCCTCACCCCCCAAAGTGACCTGCAGAGTCAAGGCTGGGCCCCAGAACCCTACGGTCCCCGAACACCCAAGCCCCGACAACGAGCGAGGTTGGAGACTCATGCTTCTCGACACGGAAACCTACAAAGCTGCAATAACCAGGGGGCAGCAGGGGACAGACGCACGGACCAGCGGGACAAAGGAGCGGCCCAGGGTCAGGCCCCCGTGTGGCGCTCTCGGCCCCCTGGCTTGCTGCTGGGTGCCGACACGGTCGGCGGCGCTCTCACCAGTCTCTCCTTGTCTCGAGCCTGCCTCTTCTCCACGTCGGCCCGGCCGGGCCTCGTCTCTGCTCTCCTCCTTGCGTCCTTGTGTCCTTCCCGTGCAGCCAGCCTCGCCTGTGAGCGCTTTAATCCTGCCTGCTGCTGTGAGGAACTCTCCCCCTCTGTTGGCTCCTGAGCCTGGGCGGGCTCCACAGCGGAGGCCTGCGCGCCCCTTACCTCCTTCTCCCTCTCCATCTCCGCACGCTGCTTCTGCACGTCGGCCACCAGCTGCCGCTGCACCTGCTCCAGCCTCGCCTGCAGCTCCGCCACGCGGGACTTCTCTTCCTTCAGCTTCCTCAGCAGAGCGCGATGCGCCGGGGCCTCCTGTGCTCGGCCGCTCAGCTGCTCCGTCAGGAGGCGCTCGTGGCGCAGGGCCGTGGCCAGCTCCAGCGACCGGTCCTTCTCGGCCTCCAGGCTGCGCCGCAGCTCGGACAGCTGGCTCCGCTCCCGCGCCAGCAGTGCCTCACAGCGCGAGGCCTCGATCCGCAGCTCCTTCTGAAGGTTGTCCTTTGCCGTCTGCTCGTGCTTCAGTGCAACGCACAGTCTATTACTCTGAGCGTGCTGCTTCTCCAAAGAGAGTCTTAGCTCCTGTATCAGGGAAGAGATGGGAAAAAGCAAATCAAGAGAAGTGTCAAAACCATCTTCCTGCCCCAATTTCTGTTCGTATTATTCAACCCAGCAATTACGCTTTTTTATCCCACAGGTACAAGAAAACCATGTAACAATTCTTCTGTTACTTTGCCGTTTTTATTCAGGGATGAAGTACTTTCCTGAAGCAGGGTTCAGTAAATGCCCACCTTCCCTAGAACCACAACACCCTGGACACTCGGACACACGATGTTTTCGCCAAGCCGCAGTCCCCGGGTGGGTGAAAGACGCTTTTGCCCAGCCCTGGGACTGAGGAACACAGAGCACCTGCCAGACCCGTGGCCATCAGAGACGCCAAACAGCATGCCAATTCACACACGCAACCTCCACTGCACAGAGAAGCCGGGTCACTGCCATTTAGGCAGCCTGACACGCACTTCTGAGGCTGTGCTCCGTGCGGCCAGACAGTGGGAGTTGCGAGCACCCGTCTGTCACCACGAAGACGCTGCTGTACCGCAGACGCGGGCCTGCTCCACTGCTGTTACACCCTGCCACCAGGCACGTGACCACAGGGAGACGGGGCGCTGGGCCCTGTGAGGAGCTGCGCTCCCACCCGCCAGCCCCACCGCCCCCCACCAACCCCCCCACCTGCCAGCCCCGCGCCCAGGCACCTCCAGGGTCTTGGAGCTCTGGCCCTCCCTCTGCAGGTGCTGCAGCTGCTCCTCCTCCAGCCGGCTCTGCAGGGCGCGCTCCTTCCCGCGCTCGCTCTCCAGCTCCTGCAGCGCGGCCTTCAGGTTGCTCTCCTTGCTGTCCAGCACAGACCTGTGCAGGAGAGGCAGTGACACACCAGGCTGCGGCGCCTGGGCCGTCGACAGACCCCGGGCACCTATCACAACACGCGCACACGCCGCGTTCCTCGACAAAAGTGCGGACAGAACCGGGGAGCCAGGAGGTGCTGTGTGGGAGGAGGGTTAGGGCCCCCACCTCAGCTGGAGGACCTCCTTCTGCGCCTCGCTGAGGGATGCCAGCAGCCTCTCGTTGTCCTGTTTACACTCGCGGAGCTCAGATCTTAAGTCTCTGACGACGGTCTGCTCTACCACCAGGAGCTTCCGAACGCTGCTGGCTTTCTCTTGCTCTTCATTCAGCGTTTTCTGTACGTCACTTGCTATACGTTTTTCCTGCTCAACCTTGTAGGCCAATAACTCAACTGAGAAAGACGTTAGGGGACATAAGATACCATTACTCGTGAATCCCGGGTGAGCTGTACAAATGATTTCACAAACTGAAGACAAACCGGTACGGAGAGGGAGATGTATTCACTCTCAGGGAAAATGAGTTTTCCAGGCCGATGGCCAGGACACCGGAGGCTCACTCCCTCCAGGCCTCGGGGCACCTAGAGTCGTGCAGGCAGAGTGGCCGTGCAGACCAGAGGATGGGACGTGGCTCCCCAGGGCCAGCTGTTCAGGTCCGGGGTCTCCTGGAGGCAGGAGTGAGGACTGAGCCGAGATGGACGTGCGCGAAGACCAGGTGTGACCGTCTCCACAGTCGTCCTAAATCGCCACCTCACCCATCACTCCAACACTTCGTGCTTCCCAACAGAGACTGACTCGACCCTAGCAGCTTCCCCAGAGAACTCTCCCAAGACTTAGCAAAGAAATAACCCTGGTTCTCTACAGTCTCCCGGGGAAAAAGGAAGGGGAAGAGATGGTCAATCCTCCATGAGGCTGGCACTACTCCCACACCAGAACTCAAAGACTGGAAGCTACACACCAGTAGCCCTCATGCATTTAGATGCAAAATACCAGGAAGTCCGGCCCAGAAATGCTCACGAGGTAATGCAACATGGCCCAAACACAAAGCATTGCAAGGCCTGGCCCATCATTCAGCACCCAGCACTAGGAAGAGAAGGGGCTGTGCAGGTGGATGAAGAGCATGTGCAGAGACCACTGCTGGCAGCCTGTGTGAGGGTGTGAGGCGGAACACCTCTCCCATGGCCGGACGCCTGCCACGGTGGCACGCGACGGCCTAACCGGAGCAATCAGCAGGAGGAGGTGGCAGATGGAAAGGAGAAAACAAAATGCTTTTTATCCAGAGATGATGTGAATATCTGTAAGAAAGTCCCAAGGAACCTAAATTAACATAAACGCGTACAACAGGCTGCTTAGACCTGGTGCAAGCCCCAGGGACTCCCAGACACGGTCCTGCTGGTGCCCAGCGCTCACACCAATACAGACCCCCCGCTGCCTGGGCGGCGCCACAGAGTCGCTTCTCCAGGAGTTCTGTGAACTAAGAAATGCCGAGGCCGGTGGTCCCCATGCCCAGGGACCCGGACAGACCAGCCCCAGTGCTGGGCAGCGGGAGGGGCGGTGCTCACCCTGCCTGCGCAGCTGGTGCTCCTGCCGGCTCCCGCGGGCCTCCGCGCTGGTCAGCGCCGCACACAGCTGCTGCAGCTTCTCCTGGTTCTGCAGGTGAGTCATCCGCAGCTGGGCGCGCAGAGCCTGGATCTCGGACAGCAGGCTGCTCCGGTCTGACAAGCGAAGGTGCTCCAAGGACTTTTCCTGCAGGTATCCCCGGAGCCGGGGTGGCAAAGGAGGGAGAGCAGGGTCACAGACATGGCCACGTGGAGGAGCACCCCCTGGACGGGGGAGCAGGGAGCACGTCCCAAGGGCGGGGGAGGCTGGGCCAGGCCGGCATCTCCAGGCACAAACAGCCCACCGTCCACAAATTCTTGCTTCCAGCTTCATGGGCACAAGCTTGGGGACCGAGCAAGAACAAATTCACAGGACAAAGGTGGCCCCTGGGGACCTTCAGGCCTCACTTGCACCCTGGTCTGTGCCAGAGGCTGCTCTGACCTGCCACAGACCCTGCATCTGGACTCTAGTGCCCTCTCCTACAAGGGACCTTGGGGAAGCAGGGCCCCCAGGGCCCTCACAGTGCCGGGCTCCCACGCACAGCCTGGGCCAGACCACTTAGCACCACTCTGTTTTCAAGGAAAGGCAGGATATTTCCAGAATAGATTCTATTTGCACACAGACAGGACTTCCTCCTCAGTCACTACCACACTCCAAGGTCAGGGGAAACACAGGGACCAAAATTCACCGTCAGTGGCTCTGGGCACTAAATCGAGGCACGTGCTCACCTGCTCCTGGACCACCTTCTCTAGCCTCTGCAACAGGGAGCTGTGGTCCCCGGGGTCAGAGCCGCAGGGCCGGGGCTGCAACTCGGCCCTCAGCATCTCCCGTTCTTTTCCAAACGCCTCCTGAACGATCTGTAGAAACTCTCCTCTCCAGTCGAGGCACATGTCAGGAAACTCCTAAAATATTGGAGCGAACAGTTCGGTGTTTCCATAAATGCACCCTGCAGGCTGAAGCACACCACCCAACAGAAGACCACAACCAGACCAGGGCACGAAAAGCCAAGCCCGCCATCGTGAACGAAGAAGGTGCTGAAGGAGACAGCAAGTAAGACTGAGAAAACGTTGGCAGGCAAACCTTCTTCCCCACCGCTGCTCTGCCAGGCCCTGGGGCGGGTGCCCGCTGACTGGCCGCTCCCGACCCCACTGTAGGCCTGGGCCTGGCACTGCCCTCTTGCCCACCGCTCCCTCCGCCCCCTGTGGCCTTGGCCAGGGTTCAGCACCTGGCTCTCGCTCTGTGCCACCCCGGGTCCTTGGTTGCAAAGTGGGCACTGAGACCCTGTGGGCTCAGGCCCGGCCCCATGTCCTCCTCCCACTGAGCCCCGCCACACATCCTCCCATGGCCTCTCTTGCCCTTACAGGGCTGGAATGTGCTGGCAAACATGACTGAGAAGGTGACTAGCCAGCACGGCCCCTGTGTCCACTGACGACCCTGTTGTTCCCTTTATTCCACTCATTTGGCCAAGCAACTCACTCAAAGTGCTCCATGCCCACAGCCTATTTTCTTTCAGGCAGAATGCCACCATACCTTCTCTCCCTTTAGGAGTGTGGGGCTCGGATGCCTCCTCAGGGCCGGGATTGCCTCCAACAGGCCAGGGCCTTCCCTTGGGAATCGCTCGAGGGAGGCACTTGGCTCGCCCTTGCTCAGGGCGCTGGGCGGCCCACGGTACTCGGACAAGGCCAGTATGTGGTGGCTCTCATCACACACCATCTGCAGCAAAGCCTGCAACGGGACATGCATTTCAGAAAGAGGGAAAAGAAGCTTGAAGCTAATCATGCATTCAGCACCCTGCCCACCACTCACGAACGCTCACTAGAGCCACCCACATAGCACCCCCATGGCTTGTATCAAAGAGCAGATTCTGCTGTTCTGTGAGATTTTCAAACTTTCCTCCCCCATAACCTTCAGAGACTGCTAGAAAACCGGTTTGAAGGACAATTTCTGCTTAAGCTACTCCAAGGATGCCCCACCAGGGTCTGCACAGTGGATGCCACCCCTGCCATCCCTTGACTAATGCTGGGTGGGGCTCATGGTGGGGCCTCCCCAGAGCTGCCCCCAGGTTGGGGGCAACACGGTGTCCAAAGTGACCATGACGGTCCTCACTCCACGTGCAAAGATTCACTCAAGGGGCATGTTAGGCCTAAACTCTGGAGAATAGATGGGAATAGATGTCTCAAACAGGGAAGTATGAAAGTAGCAACGGGAAGCTATAACAGAGTACAACTATTTAACCAGAAATAGGTTTTGCTAGGATTTTAATGATGGGACCAAAAAAGTAAAATACTAACACAAAAGTACAAAACACCCAAACTCCACGTTATGCTTACCTTAAAGACAATTCTCTTTAATAACCCTAGAAACACTTTTACTTTAAAAAACCTTCCGTTTGTTAGACGCCAGGTCTAGCGACCCAGATGGCGACCCCCGTGGGTGCGGCTGGAGGTCTACGACCTCCTGCATCCACCCATCCACCCTCATCCTCTGCTTGCAGAGACAGGGAGGGCTGACGTGGCTGCAGATGACTGTCACTTGCCACCTTTTCAACGCTCTCCTGATAAACGCAGAAAGAGCACCAGTGGCGAGGGAGGTACTCTGCCCGCACCTTTCCGAGAGCAAAGCTTCCCGTGAGGCCACCGCATCCCTTCAGTGATGTCACAGGACCCCCCGGGCCCGATGCTGGCTGGGGCCTGGGGTCTGCAATCGGTTTGGACCTTGGGTACCACAGATATAACCACTGGGTCCGAGGAGGTTCCAGAACCCTGTCCTCAGGACTGGCATTCTGTTCAGGGACCTGCATTGCTGTGACCAGCCCACCCTTCTCGTGACCTCCCACGTCAGCCTGTCACTCGGGTGTCCCTGTCTGCTCCAGCTGATGCTCAGTGTGCCACAGGCCAATCACTCGCCCCCATTCATAGCTGCTTCCAGCAGGGCTCCTGAGGAGCCCAAACTCAGGGACCCCCCCCACCAGTATCCCCAGCTTCAGGGCCCCCAGAGCCGTGACCACACCGCGGTCCTGAGACTCAGCCCCTGCGGGCACCACTCTGCCTCATGGGGCCAGCTCTCAGACGACTTGACTCTTGGCGCAGTCGTCCCTCACGGTGAGCAGTGTGGCTTCACGCTCCAGAAACACAGGTGGCAACTTAAACCAGAGTGACCTGAGAAACCTCCCAGAAAATACCCAGACATCAGGAATACTGAAGTCGCCGGTTCCGACTGAAGCGAACAGAGAACTGCAGGCTAACTTCCCAGCATCCACGCAGCCCCCTGCAGGCAACCTCGGTTGCTTCGCAAAAGGGCTCCAGGGCAAGTACTGGGCTTCTTTCTGGTTTTCCTTTTTCAATCACCTAGTGTTAAACCTCAAAGCCTAAGTACGTAGAATTGTCATCAGAACCACGTTTATTCCTTAAAAATTACAAACTCCTCTAACATGAGACTGCCTGGATTGGAAACACTAATAGAACATATCTTTAACATTCTATGTCATGTAGAAAATTAAGGAATGCAAAAAGGAAATTTAAAAAAACAGCCAAAAAACATACTCCCATATCAAAAAAATTTTTGAGAGAGAGAGAGTATGAGCAGGGGAGGTGGAGAGAGACAGAGAGAAAGACAGAGAGAGAGAGAGAGAGAGAGAGAGAGAGAGAGAGAGAAATCCCAAGCAGGCTCAACACTCAGCATGGAGCCCGCCCAACACGGGGCTGGGATCATGACCTGAGCCAAAATCACGAATCGGACACTTAACTGATTGAGCCACCCAGATGCCTCTCCAATTTCAATTCTTAAAGGAGCAAGATGCACACAATTTTGGAGATTTTACTTAACATCAAAATCATTTTCTTTTGATGGCATTGTAATAGCAATGTAACAGGAATGTTTTCACCATGTGAATAAAACACAACAGTGACATTGTATTGGTTTGCTTATTCAGCCAAGTCTATGCCAGTGGTTTTGACGAAAAATGATTCATTGAACTGGTGAGAGAAAAGAAAACTTATTAAAAGTTCTGGGTGATGGAGGCGTTAACCAATCTTACTGTGGGATCACTGTGTAAACAACGTGTGTATTAAACCAACACACTGTATACCTGAAGCTTACACAGTGTCACATATCAATTAAAACTAGAAAAAGTGTTTTTAAATTCTGCTCCCAGTTCAGCTGCAGCAAGCTGAGTGTGGCTTCTCTCCTCCCTCCTCTGGTGAGAACCAGGCTCTGACCCCAGGGCACAAGGAGCTTTAGCTCTGTGGAGTTTGGCTGTGAGAGGTCACCAAGGGCCCAGCTCCGTGACCTGGGGACCAGCAGCAGTGGGCGAGCGGGGCTGCGGCAGGTGGTTCACACAATGACTCCCTGTCAGCAGTGGGTATGAGCCCAGCTCGTCAACGGGGCTGAGGACGGCTGGTCTTGGTGGCCGTGTGACCAGGTCTGCCAATGAAAGACGGGGGGTGAGGGCAGGGGACGGGAGGGATATTCCTGGAAAACAGCCTCAAAGGAAGCACTGGGCCCATGCTTTGCCTGACCCTAGAAGTGCCACAGGCTTCCTGTTGGTGGCACAGGGAAGGAATGAGCGAGTGCGGGGACGCTGGTGGCCTCTCTAAGTATACACTTGGAGCCAGCGCACCAGGAGCCAACTCCCAGTATGGTCCAGTGATAAATGTTGTGTGCCGTTCAAGCCAGCTGAGTCAGAGCTCAGGCTGCCCATCAAAACTGCCCGCACTGCTACACGGGTGCAGATAACCTTTCTTCTCAAGTGTCAACTTCAGGGACACACAGAAAAGAGCGGAGAGCAGAAGGCAGAATGGTCTAGGCCCTGAGGACACAGAGACAACCCCTCCCGAGCAGCAGCTCCCACAGCAGAGAGTGGGCTGGGCTCTCCAATGTGGCCCCGCAGCCCTGTGTCAGCAGAGTGGGTCATGCGGTCCCTGCTCCGCTGCTCGGTCCCAGGCAGGCACCTGGTGGAGGGCGGCCCAGTCACGAGCACAGGCCCCAGTTGTTTTAGGAAAGGCTAAAGGTCAATCTCCAAAACCAAACAAAACTTACAACCACTTCTCCCCAGAGGGTCATGCACTGTGATACCTGAACTCAATTCAGGAAGATTAACCTTACTTTTTGCCTTTTGTGATTCACCACAACAGCCACCCCTGAAAGTCCCCTGTGCGCTGTGCCGCAGCAGGTGCAGGAAGAGCTGGTCCTGCTCTCGGGACCCCAGCGCCCGAAGCTCCCACAGCCCTCCCCTACCGCCCCACCCCCCCACCTGCCATGCTGGGCTCTCGCCTGGGATACCTGATCCCAAGCTCCCCACGCCAGCAGCCTCTCCCCCTGTGGAAAAACGTTAGAGCACAGCGAGACCCCACGCAGCTGGCCCTGTGGTGTGACGCACGCACCCTGACGTGGCACCCACAGGGCAATCACGGCGGCCGCACACGGAGGCCCATCGACACCGCGCACCCTGCTCCCGCCAGCCCTTACCTTCACTTGTTTCGGATGGACTTCCTTCTCCTTCATGGCTTCCAGCGGCTGTCGGAACCTTCCAGAGGCGGGACGCAGCACCACAGGACTTGCTGTGGGGGCATCGAGTCTTCCCGAACCTTGGCTCAGCATGTCTCCAAACCCCGAGCCATCACCTAAAAACACAGCACAAAGTCAGGGTCTACACTCCAACTCTCTGGCAGTGTACTGGGGGACACCCTGCAAGTGCCAGAGATGTGGCCAGACCCCTGCTTCATGGTGCCACATGAGGCCCCGGCCCTGAAGACGACATCAACAAACCACCAAAGACGGCAAAAACATGTTTATAAACACCTAAGACTACACAACCACACAGATGAAGAAAAAGTTTTCACGTTTACCCTGTTAACACCTGTGACTCCAACATAAAACCCTTCGTGGTACCTTGGTTCATGTTTACTCTTGTGCAGAAGTATGTCTCCTTATTCCCCGAAGACAGGACAGAGCCCGCAGGGCTCACACGGCAAGCACCTGCAGGGCCCGCCCAGCACACCCGGAGGCGGCTGTGCAGACATGGAAGACGCCAGCCCGAGGCCCCCGTGCAGGCTGCGGGACGAGCAGCAAGCGTCTGGCCAGGAAAAAGTGAACACGCCTGATGGGGTGGGTGGAGACCAGCCCTGAGAGCAGCCACCCTAAACCGGAGAGCCCTCAACAGTCTAGCATCTGAGACACCAGGAGCTCCTGATGGGAGGCGCCTCAGAAAGGAATGGGACACCGCTCAACAGCATGCGGTAGGTCCCTGAGCCTGCAGCCCGCCGCCAGTCCACGGAGACCTGGAAAGCGGAGGGGGGCATCCTAAGAAAAGCAGGGTCAGTCCTCACAACTGCTTCTCCGACTGGCGCCAAGCTCGGGTGGGCATGAGGGGCTCAGTGTCCCCAGCAAGGCCCCTCTGAGCACAGAGCTTCCAGTGAGTTGCTGACGAATGCCCTGCTACGAAGCCGAAGGCCTCAGACACGCCAAGGAACACTCAGACACACAAAACAACGCGAAGCAGAGACTCAAAGAGCTGGAGGAAATACAAAAAAGGCAGCAAACAGAAGAAAACTTCAGAAAACCCAGAAGATCTTCAGAGAAGTAAGAGAGAAAATATTATTCGTAAACAAGGAAAGGAAGTTTCAAGAGAAAGGAAAAGAGGATGAGAAAGAACAACTCTTGGAAATTAAGACACAGCAGAAATGGGAGCATTTGATGTGAAGATTAAGGGATAAATTCTCACAAAGCTCTTTAACAAGAACGTAAGTACAAAGAAGTGGAAACAGAAAAAATGAGAAAATAAGAAAATGAGTCCAGTGATTAACAGGAAGTATGGCAAGATGAGAGCCACAAGGAAGTGACCCACATCCCAGGAAGAAGGAAGACGCACTCAGGGCAGAAGGACTTGTTCCCGGTAAGCCGGCAGCGCTGCGCCCAGGTGCTTGGCGGCAAGGGACCACCGTGGTGCTGGGTGACATCAGGGTCTGGATGGCAGGCAGGCAGGCAGGCACTCAGGAGTCTGAAGGAACATGACTTGTCACCCATGAGTCTGCACCAAGCCCAAACTATCAACAAACATCAAGAAGGTGCAGACATTCTCAGAAAACCCATCTCACACATGCTTTTTCTGCAAATGCTTCTAGAGAACACACTTTGTCAAAACTAGGACCACCAAGGAGGGACGTGGGGTCTGACCAGGCAAGCAGAGACAGCACATGAAGGTCAGGTGAAGGTCATGTGGGCAGTGCATGCCCATGCCTACAGACAGCATGGGCAGGACCCGTGATGGAGAACAGGAAGAAGCAAGGAGAAAGGAAACCAGCTGTCTGGGAGAGGACCCTTGGCCCCAGAAGGTCTGCGGGAATCTGACAGGGGTGCTCAGAACACACATGCTCTGTGGTGAGGGGACGGAGCGGGACAACGGGGCCACCTTAGAAAAACAAGGAAGGAAAGCAGAAGAAGTTGGCAGCCAGAAGTTTCAACATGTTCTGTAACCAGCAAATGTGACTTAGAAATCTGTGTCAGAACAAATTTCTGGAAGCTGAACGTGGGCATCCCCAGGGAACAGTGGTTCGGAGTGGGGAGGCTGGAAGGCACTGTGCAGAACCACTCCGGGCACTTACTCCATGGAATAACTCAA
This sequence comes from Panthera uncia, assembly GCF_023721935.1. NCBI lineage: Eukaryota > Metazoa > Chordata > Mammalia > Carnivora > Felidae > Panthera > Panthera uncia. The sequence goes on from NC_064810.1 coordinate 354,781, forward strand.
AACTGAAATTAAAACGTTGCTGGCCCTATTCTGCACAGGCTGCAGCGTCCATGAACTGTACTTCACTACGGTCTAGTTTTAAAAGGCACTGAATTAAGCCAATGATGACTTTTTTTAAAAATGCTGAAACATCTCCTGAAGCGATGGACTTATAAAAAGCCAACAATTATAGAAAAAATTACAAGGTTAGAAGGTCATGATTGGCAACTATCCTAACGATGACGCAGGCAACAATCATTACTGGAGGCTAACACTGGTGTGTCCGAGTCTGAGAAACAAGAGACCACAGACACAGTCTCCGAGTACATCCCTGCTCCCTGACACCGAGCAATCTAAAAGGAAAACCCAGAATAAAATCTGGCAGACACCGCTGCCAAGGGGTCCACGCTGGCGCCGCGCACCGTCTGCCCTGATGCCCCAGGAAGAGCACGGCGTCACCGTGCGCGCTCTCAAGGACCCCCATGCCGACGACCCCGCTACAAACATCCAGAGGCAGATGCAGGAACCGCCGGAAACGTGAGGGTCTCCTCTCGGGGCCCACACGGCACAGCCTCCCTCCCGTGCAGGGCGCCAGTGAGGATGTCTGGGTGTTGAGTGCAAGGACCGCACTCCACGAAGTGCACAACCAAGCTTTCCAGAGTAGCGCAACATCAGGCCTTCAGGTGCCACTGAGCACAGAGGACAGAGACGCAGACGGGCACAGCCAGTGTGCATGGCAAGCGTGGCGAACGCCAAGCTGGGGGCCTCCATGCTGTTCTGTCCCCTAAAACCTTAGAGTTAAAAAGACTGACTCACCATTATCACTTCTGCTGTTTTTTCCTTCGAACCCAACAGGAGAGGATCTGGGCTTTTCTTGAGCATCAAGAGATGTTACAATAAAATCTTCAACATCTTTCTCCTGTTCAAATAGGCAGGTTTTAAACGGTCGTCAAATAGTAACTTAATACATCACAGAACTGAACGGGTCAGAGGGAAACTTTCTAAGGTCTGAATTTATCATTTACCCATATAGAACCCAACACATGTTTCACACTTGTGGACCTTATGAAATCACGGGCTTTAAAGAATTTAAACAAACCCAGCCACAGTTCTCTAGGATTATTTTAAAGAAGTCAACAGCAAATATTTCAGATTAAAGGTAATTTTTATGGTAGTGTGTATGGTAATATACGTGTATCTCAAATAACAAAGTCCTCTGTTAGTTGGTTTTTACTGTATCTAATCCAGGATATACAAAATCTCAAAATTACTACGTAAGAAGATACGATTTATCTCAAAAATAACTGTTTTTGAAATAAATTAGTATTATATGTAAAATCTATTAAATATGAACTACAACTCAAAATAAATCCAGGAAACAGATTCCAGCCAAAGAACCTGAACAAAAACTACACAGGAAGACGGGTTTACGACTGTACTTCTCGAGTCCACACTGGTGACTGTGCGCAGGTCTGGTGGGAGTGTCTGAGTAGGACTGATGCATGGCACGTGTTTGTAAGAATAACCGAAGTCCTAATTATTCACATTACAATGGACTGTGGTTGGCGCTGCGGAAAGCTGACCAGGGGATTGTCGGGTGCGAACCTACACCTGGCCCACAGGCCCTGTCAGGAGATGAACCAACAATGGCCGCAGCTATGATACTGTGGGCCCTGCAAATACATTCCCATGGGAACACGCTGGGGCCCTGGGCATCCCACAGACGCTGAACCGGGGCACCACCCAGGGATGAACACTTACCACGGCCGTCCGCTGCACATGGTGGTCAGTGGAGGGAGCCCTGTCTACAACCAATGGAGACTCTGCCCACCTGGAGGCCTTTCCTGCCGCTGACCCGCCCAGGTACCAAAGCAGGTCCAACTCGTCAGCCTGAAGTGAGGCACTTGTCCTGTCCTGCGCAGAGGCATCCAAGCTCAGGGCATCTGAGCAGGGCGTCAAGGGCAGGCTGGGTGCAGGCTCAAGGGTCGAGTCCTTCCTGACAACCTCAGGTGAGCTCCAGGAAGACAGGTCCATTGCCCTGAGTGCGTTCTTCACGGGACCGGGCTCCTGGGTATGGGTTAGGTCATGGGAGCCACTGTGCAGGCTCACTTGTAAACAAAGTGATCCATCCTGCAAATCAACCCTATCTTCCATGGGAACATTTGGCATTTCATTTCTTACCAATGAATCCTGATTTCCACTAAGGTCAATTAGATCACGCGTGGTTTTATCAACATGAAATGCATCAACAAAAGGCAATTTGTCAGTTTCTTCACCATTACTGGAACTGTCACTCAAATTATTTTCTAAAGCATGTGAAGATGCCAATGGCTGCTGAAATTTGAAATCCTCTGTCTCACTGTTCTGGAAGTTCACAGAATGCACCAGACGGTTCAACTTTTCTTGAAGTTCTTTCACCTGACTTATGAGACCAACTTTCTGCAGCTGACAATCTTCCAGTAGTTTTTCTTTATTCTGCATGTAGAAAAGAACATGTATAAAGTAAAATAATTGAATTACAGAGTCAAGTATTTATCAGCCAATTTCGAAGCTGTCTGAGCAATTAAGAATGAGCCTCCATGATGAAGCCCTCGGGTCCTTCCAACTCTTGAGATTTCAAGCTTTTTTAATTCCATGAAAAACAGAACCAAAGCTGAGAACTCTGCCTGCAAAGTGAATGCTGCAAGGACTCTGGGAAGGTGGCCGAGCAGGAAGCCCCAGGAACCTGTCTCCCACCTGGGCACCAACGGCACCGGCAGCACCTTGTCTGCTCTAACTCTGGAGTCTGTCCGAGGCTTGCAACTTCCAGGGGGAGGCTTGGAGAGGAAACTGCAGCTCTCAGCATGGCAGCAGCCACCCGTCTCCCAGCCCCAGCCCCTCGGCAGGCTGGTGTGCACCTACTCATGGAGCAGCTTACACACAACGTGTGGGAGCCATGGTGGGCATAGGACTATCCCACAAATGGGGGTGGGGTGTGGGGGGGGGGGTCTGTGCTCCCACCGCTGCTTCTGATCTGGAAGGTGCAAACAGGTGGGAGACCACTGTCATAGCCCCTCCCCCTCTGGCTCAAGTGACCTGCAGGAGATTTAAAGGGCTGGTGACCTTTTTTTCTACCACAGCATTTTTCTCTGTTTTCTTTCTGGGGAGAAATTAAAAACTAGAACATTCAAAGACAACTGCATACACAGAAGAAATTAGAGGAAATTACATGTGCCCAGGCAAAGGTGCAGGCTAAGAAAAGATCTGAGAAGACCTGAAGTTTACATCTTAAGCAGATCCTCAGCACAGAGATAGCATACAACAATTAAAAAACAAGAACAAATAAGGGGCGTCTGGGGGGGCTCAGTCATTCAAGCATCTGACTCTTGATTTCAGCTCAGGTTATGATTTTACTGTTTGTGAGTTCGAGTCCTGCATCAGGCTCTCTGCTGTCAGCAAGGAGCCTGCTTGGGGTTCTCTCTCTCTGCCCCTCCCCTCCTTGCACACTCTCAAAATAAATGGAAATGATGACAACTGAGGAAAAAAAGATTGAAAAAGGTGAATACAGACTGACACCCCTGGGACACCAGCAAGCATACCAACATATGCATTGTGGGAGTCCCAGAAGAGGAAACGGTGGCGGCTGAGAGACTATTTGAGGACATAATGACTGAAAACGTCCCAGAATTGATGAAAGACATGAATATAAACATCCAAGAAACTCAACAAACCCCAAATATGATGAACTCAAAGAGACACATACCAAAACATATTATAATCAACACTATACTAACAGAGCACTAACAGAGAATCTTGAAAGCAGAGAGAAATGACTTGTCACATACAAGTACCCTCGAAAACATCACCAACAGATTTCCCGTCATAAAGTTTGGAGACCAGAGGACACTGCATCAATATATTCAAGCGCTAAAAGAATATCTGTCAACTCAAAATCTGTCAACTCAATATGAAGCAAAACTGTCATTTAAGAGTGGGGAAGAAATTAACATAGTCCCAGATAAATAAAAGCTAAAGGAGTTTGTGACCACTACACCTGCACTGCAAGAAATGCTCCAGGGAGTGCTACAGAGTGAAATAAAAGGTCACTAGACAGTAACTCAAAGTCATGTGGCAAAATAAAGATCTCAGTAAAGGTAAGTGCATGCATAATATAATAAAAGCTAGTCTACCATTTTGTACACCCGAAACTGATAGAACACTGTACGTTAATTATACTTGAATTTCTAAAAACGTTTGTTCTATTGTAATAGTGCTTTGCAACTCCACATTGTGCTTTCATCACGATTTAAAAAATACATGTTTTTTATGGGGCGCCTGAGTGGGTCAGTTGGTTAAGTGTCCAACTCTTGATTTCAGGTCATGATCTCACAGTTCAGTTCATGAGATTGAGCCCCATGTTGGGTTCAGCTCTGACGGCACAGATCCTGCTTGGAATTCTCTCTCTACCCCTCCCCAGCTCATGCACGTGCATGCTCTCGCTCCTGCTAAAAAATATGTAAACTTTAAATAAATACATAATAAGAGACATTTTTTAAAAAAATTGTCAGTTTAAAAGTTAGTGTTATTGTTAGCTTTAGTTTGTAATTCCACATTTTTTCTATATAACTTCAGAGATTAATGGATTTAAAAAAAAATCATTAGGAGGTGCCTGGGTGGCTCAGTCAGTTGAGCATCCGACTCTTGATTTTGTCTCAGGTCATGATCCCAGGGTCGTGGGATTGAGCCCCGCATCAGGCAGAGCCTGCTTGAGATTTTCTTTCCCTTCCCTTCTCTTTCTCTCTCCCTCTCCTTCTAACCTTCTCCCCCAGCTCACACATGCTCTCTCTCTCTCTAAAATAAAAATTAAAAATTAAAACTTAGGGGTACAAAAATTAAAAAATAAAATAAAAATAAAAATTGGCGCCTGGGCGCCTCAGTCTGTTGAGAGTCTGACTTCGGCTCAGGTCATGATCTCATGGTTCCTGGATTCAAGCCCCACATCAGGCTCTATGCTAACAGCTCAGAGCCTGGAGTCTGCTTCGGATTCTGTGTCTCCCTCTCTCTCTGCCCCTCCCCCACTTGTGCTCTGTCTCTCAAAAATAAATAAATGATGGGGCACCTGGGTGGCTCAGTTGATTGAGCGGCCGACTTCGGCTCAGGTCATGATCTCGCGGTCCGTGAGTTCGAGCCCCGCATTGGGCTCTGTGCTGACAGCTCAGAGCCTGGAGCCTGTTTCAGATTCTGTGTCTCCCTCTCTCTGACCCTCCCCCGTTCATGCTCTGTCTCTCTCTGTCTCAAAAATAAATAAACGTTAAAAAAAAAAATTAAAAAAACAAAAAAGTTAAAAAATAAATAAAAATTAAAAAACCCCAATCATTAGTTTGTTTTGAGGCACACAGGTATAAAAATGTACTTGTGACACCAAAAACCAAAAGGAGTAGGGACAGAGCTATAAAGGAACAGAGCTTTAAAAATTTTTTTTTAACATTTACTTATTTTTGAGACAGAGAGAGAGAGAGAGAGAGAGAGAGCATGAACGGGGGAGGGTCAGAGAGAGAGGGAGACACAGAATCTGAAGCAGGCTCCAGGCTCTGAGCTGTCAGCACAGAGCCCAATGTGGGGCTCGATCTCACGGACTGCGAGATCATGACCTGAGCCAAAGTCGGGACGCTTAACCGACTGAGCCACCCAGGTGCCCCAGGAACAAGAGCTTTTATATGTGATTAAAGTTAAGCTGGTATAAATTCAAGCCAGAGTGTTATAATGCTGGATGCTAAATGTAATCGCTAACATAACCACAAAGAAAACAGCTATAGAATATACACAAAGAGAAATGAGAAAGGAATTTGAACATTTCACTATAAAATATCAACTGAACACAAGAGAATACAATAATGCAGGAGATCAGGGACAAAAAAAAAAAAAAAGCTGTAAGGCATATAGAAAACATACAGCAAAATGAAAAAAGCATGTGACTCCTTATCAGTAATTACTTCAAATGTAAATGAATCTCTCCAATCAAAAAGAACAGCAGAATGGATAAAAACACATGATCCAACCATATGCTGGCTATGAGAAGCTCACTTTACACCCAAAGACACAAATAGGTTGAAAGTAAAAGGACAGAAAAGGTTATTTTGTACAAACAGGAACCAAAAGAGAACAGGATGGTTATATTAACATCAGACAAAATAAACTTAAACCAAGAAAGGTTCTAAGAGACAAAGGAGAATAAAAAGTAAATAAAATCTCCCAACAAAACAAAGCCCTGCACCTGATGATTTTACTAGTGAATTCTATCAAACATTTAAGACAGAATATCAATCCTTCTCAAACTTTTCCAAAAAAATGAAGAACCCAAATGGGTTTCCTGGTAGATTCTATCACATATTTAAGGAGGATATTATATATAATATATTTAAGGAGGATATTATATTATATACTAATTCTCTACATTGTCCTTTGTATGACAGAAACAAAGAGAACTGCTCCTGACTCCCTGTACAAGGCCAACGTTATCTTGATACTAAAGACAGAAAAAGACACTACAAAAACAAAACTACATACCAATTTCCCTTATGAACATTGATGCAAAAATCCTAAAAGACTAGCAAATAGAATCCAACGCCATCTTAAAAACATTATACAGTGTAACCAAGTGGCACTTACTCCTGGAATGGAAGTATAGTTTAACATAAGAAAACCAATCTATGTAATACACTACGTTAACAAAATGAAGGAGAAAAATATCACATGATCGTTTCAACTGACGCAGAAAATGCATTTGACAAAATGCATTTGACAGAAAATGCATTTCACGATAAAGACATTCAACATACTAGAAACTACTTTAACATAATAAAAAACCATATGTGAAAAAGACACACCATACATCATACTCAATGGTATTGGACTGAAAGACTTTCCTCTACAATCAGGAATAAGGCAAGAATGCCCGCTTTCACCACTTCTCTTCAACACAGTACTGGATGTTCTAGCCAGAGTAATTAGGCAAGAAAAAGAAATAAAAGGTGTCCAAATTGGAAAGGAACGAGTAATACTGTATGTTCCAAGATAATATGATCATAAATAGAAAACAAAGATTCTACAAAAAAAAAAGCCCTGTTAGAATTAATAAATCAATTCAGCACAGTCACAGGATATATAAAGTCAACATCCAAAAATCAGTTACATTTCTATACATGAACAATGAACAATCCGGATAGGAAATTAAGAAAACAATTTATAATAGCAACAAAAAAGAAGAAACTAATTAAGAATTCACTGAACTAAAGAGATGAAAGTTTTGTACAATGAAACTACAATATATTGCTGAAAGATATTAAGGAAGACAACTGAGAACACGTTTCATGTTTATGGATTGAAAGACCTAATACTGTTAAAATGTCAATACGAACCAACAATCTACACATTCAATACAATCTCTATCAAAATTCACTTTTTGCAGAAATAGAAAAACCCAACCTAAAATTCATGTGGGATCTTAAAGGACCCAAAGAGTCGAAATAATCTTGAAAAACAACAAAGCTGAAGGGCTTATAACTACTTAATTTCAAAACTCATAATCAAGCTACAGTACTCAAAACGGTGTGGTACTGGTATAAAAACAGACATATAGACCAATGGAATAGAGAGCCCAGATGTATATCCTTACATACATGGTCAGGTGATTTTTTACAAGGATGCCAAGACCATTCACTAGGGAAAAGACAGTCTTATCAAGCAAATGGTACTGGGAATACTGGGTGCCCACATACATGCAAAAGAATGAAGTTGGATTGTTAACTAACATCACATACAAAAATTAACCCAAAATAGATCAATGACTAAAACATAAAACCTGAAACTATAAAGCTTCCGAAGAAAACACAGGACAAAAGGTTCTCAACATTGGATTTGGCAATGATTTCTTGGATATGACACAAAAGGCATGGGCAACAAGAGAAAAGACAAACTAAACTTCAGAAAATTTTAAAAATTTGTGCCTCAAAAGACACCATCCAGCGTAAACAGGCAGTGCACAGAATATGAGAAAATATTTGTGAATCCTACACCTGATAAGGGATTAATATCCAGAATACACAGAGAACTCCTAAAACTCAACAACAACAAAAAAACCAACCTGACTTTAAAATGAGCAAAGAGGGGCGCCTGGGTGGCTCAGTCGGTTAAGTGTCCCAACTGCGGCTCAGGTCATGATCTCACAGCTCACTGAGTTTGAGCCCTGCGTCAGGCTCTGTGCTCTCAGTGTGGAGCCTGCTTTAGATCTTTTGTCTCCCCCCCCCCTCTCTGTTCCTCCCTTGCTCACACTCTCTCAAAAATACATAAGCTTAAAAAAAGGGGGGGGGGGGCTCCTCTAAAAAAAAAATAAAATGAGCAAAGAACTTGAATAGGTTTTACTTCAAAGAAGATACACAAATGGGCAACAAGCAAATGAAAAGATGTCCACTATCACTAATCATTAGAGGAAAGCAAATAAAAACTATAATGATACACTTGAAACTAACAGAACACTATATGTTAACTATACTGGAATTAAAATTAAAAATTAAAAAGAAAAACAACACGAGATACAACCTCACACCCATTAGGTGGGCTACTATAAAGACACACACACACAACACAACACAACACAACACAACACAACACAACGTAACATAACAAACGTGGCAAGGACGTGGAGAACTTGCAACCCTCTTGCACTCTTGGTGGGAAGGTAAAATGATGCAGCCACCATGGAAAACAGTATGGAGATTCCTCAAAAAATTAAAAATGGAACTACCATATGATCCAGCAATTTCACTTCTGGATATATATCCAGAAGAACCAAGAGCAGGGTCTCAAAGAGAGATTTATACACAATGTTCACAGCAGCATTTTTCACAATGGCTAAAATGTGGAAGCAACCTAAGTGCCCACTGACTGTGAATGAATGAGCAACACGTGGCATATATATAAATGGACTATGATTCGGCCTTAAGACAGAAAGAAATTCTGACACATGCTACAACAGGGGTGAACTGCAAGGACACTAAGCTAACTGAAATAAACCAGTCACAATAAGACAAAGACTATACGACCCACCATGAAATATTTAGAATAAACAAAATCAGAGACAGAGTCAGTGGTTGCCAGGGGATGGGAAGTGAGGATAATGAGGACTTACTGTTTAATGGGTACAGAGTTTCAGTTTTACAAAATGACAACAGGTATGAAAGTGGATAGTTAGTTACACAACCTCACTAATGTGTATGCAGGATCACTGAACTGTACATTTAAAAATGGTTAAGATGTGGGGTGCCTGGCTGGTTGAGTCAGTGGAGTGTGTGACTGCTGAACTCAGGGTTGTGAGATCTAGCCCCATGCTGGGTGGAGAGATTACTTAAAAAAAAAAAAAAAAAGTCTTAAAAAAATGACTGTTATCTGTAACTCTTACATTATATGTATTTTACCACACACACACACACACACACACACACACTGTCATAACCTATTTCTGGGGTAATTTACTGAGGACATAAGCATTTCTTTTTTGAGGAAAATAAGGTCTGGAAACTTCTACATGCAAACACTGAAAAATATAGAATTGTGGGGCACCTGACTGGCTCAGTCAGAAGAAAACGTGACTTTTTTTTTTTTTTAATGTTTATCTATTTTTGAAAGAGAGAGAGAGTGCACACACACGCAAGGGTGTAGGGGCAGAGACATAGAGGGAGGCACAAAATTTGAAGCAGGTTCCAGGCTCTGAGCTGACAGCACAGAGCCCGACGCAGGGACTGAACCCTCGAACCTCGAGATCATGACCTGAGCTGAAGCTGGATGCCTAACCGGTGGTGCTTAACCACCCAGTTGCCCCAGAAGAGAATGTGACTCTTGATGTCAAGATCATGAGTTCAAGTCCTACACTGGGTGTAGAGATTACTTGAATAAAAACCTAAAACAAAAAAAGAAAAATATAAAATAGTGATTTATGGAATGAATTTGGCATTTCCTTGTCCATGTGTAACTTCCAAGAATTTTGCAACCAGAGCATAATCATGGGGTTGACCTATCTCTTAAAAATTCAAACAAATGTTCTTATCAAAAGGGCATGGAGATATGTTTGCTACACAGAGTTAGAGAACAAGTCCTCTCCAAACAGAATTAAACTTCCTGTGGGGATTTGATGAACATATAAAACCAGATTTAGGCATCTTCGATCAAAACTGCAGGCACGGGTGTGTGGGCCTGGCCGGAAGTCCCTGGGCCTACACCTGCACGATTCAGAACCTGCAGACTTTACAACAGGGATGCGGTGTACCTGGCACGCCACAGGAGAGTTCCCGGAAAAGCAGAGCTGGAACATCCTGCCGAACTGTGCAACGTCTACACTGGCAGGCTCGAGAGCCAGGGTCTAAGCACGCTCTGCCACTGCCCTTAGGAAAACCTTTAAACCAGCCACTTTTGATTTTCGGAACACCTCGACCCTATAACACTTGATGGGCCAATGTGCAGCCCCCAGCCCAGGAAAGAGAAGTCAGCTCTCGTGTTGTTTCTGCCCTGGTGACGAGAGTGCTCAAACTGCTGCGTTCCAGATTACTATGCTCTTCTCTGCCAGGAGCATAAAGTCAAAATATGCAGGGAAAACCCCTGAGGTTCAAAAAAATAAATGTGAGCTTTCAAAGTAACACTGGTGATAAAGGCCTTGAGCCACAGAGCAGCTGTCCTCACACAGAAAACCCTAGGGACAGACCTTAGAGTCCAGTTAAATCCTACTGCTATCACTAAGGGAGAAGTAACTGCTCATTTTTCATAGGCTAGACCATGGGAAATGTGCATTTCTAGAGAATACCTAAAAAAAAAAAAAACATGTAGGAAACTTCAAAACAGATGTGGACAGACCACTCCAAGAACACAATAGAGCTGCCATCCATGTAACATTGGTCTATGCCCGCTCAGCACCACGTGCTGTGTGCCCAGGTACCTTCATCCTTCCCGGCACTTTGCCACGGTCGTCCATGCTCAAGTGCATTTCACTCTTCACCAAGAGCAGCTCAGACTCCAGCTGCTTCTGGCAGGCCGCGAGCACAGACATCACGCGGTCTTGTCTGTGTGGACCTGGGTGGTCTGGCGTCACCGGGGCTTTGGCAGGCTGCAGATCACCGTTAACTGCACTCTGCAATAAGCAGAGAAAACAAGGGTGACGCTCGTGAAGGTAGAGCTAAAAGCACCAGGAAGAACGACGCACGCTGAGCACAGTCGTCGGGCTGCCTGGGACTTCCCGGAGCTCTGGAGCCTGCATGTTGGCCAGCAGGGCCCCGAGGGAAGGTCCACAGGTGGCATCAGCAAGTCCCCGTCTCCTAAATCACGAAGGACAGGAGACCAGAGGTGAGCACTGCACACACGGCCTGCTCCCTGCCACAGCAGGCCAGGACGTGCTCGCCGTGACACGGGCACCAGCCAGGAAACCCCACAACACATGGGCCACCGGGAGCTGCTCCACGCAAGCTGCAGATGGCAGGAGGCAGCAGGCAGAGAGTCTGGAGTTCTCAGGACCAGACTGAAATGAACTTAAAAAGTTTTACACAGGAGAGGAGTGTTAAAAATTAGAGCAACTGAGGGGTGCCAGGGTGGCTCAGTCGGTTGAGCACCCGACTCGTGACATCACGGTTTGTGGGACTGAGCCCCGGGTCGGGGTCTGCACTGAGCATGGAGCCTGCTTGAGGACCTCTCTCTCTCCCTCTCTCTCTCTCTCTCTCCCTCCCTCTCTCTGTCTCTCTCCTGCTTGCACTCTCTCAAAATAAATAAACTTAACAACAACAACAACAAAGCAACTGAATAGAATCCACAGAGGAAAATCCAAGGAGCCTCTTAAAACAAAGCCATCTCTGCATCATTTAATGTTCCCTATCATAGGGCTTTGAAAACCTTCAATTACTCTCAAAGATATGAAGTTTAAAAGTATAAGAAATAGGGCAGCCCCAGGTTCCACTGTGTACACATGTTCTGACCTGAGGTTCTAGGGACTTTAAATGCACCCAGGAGCCACGAGCTTCAGATTCCTCTCTCTACAGCACCAGAAGCCACCCTGTGGGAACTCTATCCCCCACTGCCTGGCACACGAAGGACAGTCATTGACTTAAAGAGAAAGGAGGAGGAACAGTAGGTCCTCCTGGACAGAACATCCAACCATCCCTGGTCTAGCCACAGTGCTCTGTGGTCTGGGTCAGGGCCTCTTGCAGGCGCCAAGTGCTCCCTGGCTCCCCCATGTGTGCCCCGCTCCCCCCCACCCCAGCATGCCCCTGTACCCTCGTGTGTGCCCCTGCTCCCCCAACACACCCCTGTACCCTCGTGTGTGCCCCCACTCCCCCAACGCACCCCTGTACCACTGTGTGCCTGATCTCCCAAAGCTCCCTGGTACCACCGTGTGCCTGCTCCCCCGGCGCACCCCAGCCCCAGCTCCCTATGCACAGAGGCTGTCCCTTCTGTGGACCAGGAAGGAACAAGGCCCACCTGTGGGTCTCCGACACGGCTGTTAGGGGCTGTGCCCACGTCCTGCCCTGACGCTTTGTCATCAGAGGCCTCTTCGCCCCCGGGGCCTCGTCCCTGGGAGCTGCCCTCTGCACGAGGGTGCGGGTGGGCCCCTCGCGCCTGCTGCTTGTCCAGCTCCTTCTGGCACCTCAGGAACCGTTGGTTCAGCACCTGGAGCTGGCGGCTGAGGCGGACGCACTGCGCTCGGAGCCGCTGAAGCTCTGGGGGCTCATCCTCAGCGGTCAGGGGCTGCTGTTCCAGGGAACGGCGGAAGCGGGCGAAGGCGGACAGGATGGTCTCCAGCTCGGCGGAGTGGGCCAGTTTCTGCTGCTTCAGAGCATCGATTTCTAAATCCCTTTCTGCAATCTTCGCTTCCTTTGCTTTTAGGGCAGCTTCAAAGGCTCGGATCTGGGAGGCCATGCCCTGGACCTCAGCCTCCCTGAGGGCTGCGCTGTGCTCCAGCTCGGCCAGCTTCCGCGCGGCGGCCTCCTCAGCGGCCTGCAGGCGCCGCTGCAGGGCCTCCAGGGCCTGGCCGTGCCGGCGCTCCTGCTCCGAGAGCAGCCGGCCCGCGGGCCCCGTCGCCACCAGCGTCTCGGGGCTGGCCGCAGGGTCGCCGGGCAGCTCGCTGACCTGGGCCCCGAGTGGCGCAGGGCCGCCGAGGGAGAGCTCCCTCTGCAGCCTCTCGATGACTTCATGGAGCTGCTCCATCTCCTCTGCCTTGTCTTTCTGCAGTCGCTGCTGGTTCTCTCGCAGATTCTCGATGACGGACCTAAGCTCCTCGATCTCTGAGTTTCTGTCACAGGGAACCTGAGGAAGAAGCACGTTCAGAGGCGAATGAAACGTTCCACCTTCAGAATTTCCCTCCTTTAATCTGAGGTTCAGGAGCGACTTTGAGCTGTGGCACCAAATTAACAAATGACCTTTAATACCTGAAAACACCCGAAAGCTGCACTCCCACCACATCAGGGTTACCAAAGTGCTTGGGAAGGGACACCCACGGTGGCCGCTTTGCCTCTTGTTTGGACACTTCCTCTCACTCTGTGCCATCACCGCGATGGGCAGAGAGAGCTTCCCTGGCTGCCTCTCCGTGGCACCTCCACGCTAATGTCACCACCCTTAACGTGTATTTTTTTAATATTCAAGTAACGTCGATCTGCTTGGTTTTACTGAAGGGAGATTTTAGGTTTTAGGCATGGTTCTAACACTAGAAGACAAACAAATGAAGAAAATCAGGCTTGAGGACTGGCAACACTGAAGAGCAGGACCGAGCCAGGTGCATGCATGGGGCCGTCACTGCCGCCACGACTGCTCCGAGCCTAGCGCTGTGCCCCCCTGGACCTTGGAGAATGCTTCCACTCATGCTGGTTAATGTCACCCTCAAGGTTTTAAGGTAAGAAATGTTATTATTGCTACTTTGAAGATAAGACAATTGAAACGTAGGTGTTAACTATCTTGCCAGGTGGAAAATCAGATTGAGATCTTTGTCAATACAGCTCCAAACTCCATTCTAGTGACTAAGCCATTCGTGCTCCAGTTTACCATCTCCAGCCAATTTCTTATAGTCCAATGTTCACTTCCCGAAAACTGAGGGTTTCACAACAATTCTTGGTTTCACTAGTGCCATTTAATTCCTTTAAACTCAAACGCATATCTGGCCAATACTGAAAACAAAAGAAAACGAGTTAAGTTTTGCTTTTGGTTTAGAGAATATGAGCTATCCATCACACACGCATCCTCCATGCTGAAATCTGCACCGTGAACTGTACGGCTGGCAGAGGTAGGCCCTGGTGAGGTGCGACCCTCACCGCCAGCCTGCGTGCCCCCTGTGCTGGGCGCCATGCAGACTCTCGTCTCCCCTCAGACACCCGAAGGGAGTTTCAAGGGTGATTCTGACGGCACACGACGTGGGCTTATTCACTCTAAACACCCAGACATGAAGAGGCAGGTGCTACAGACCAGTCACAATCACAGCACAAACGGAAAACCTGAAATATAAACCTAGGGAGCCTGTGTGGCTCAGTCGGTTAAGCACCCGACTCTTGACTTTGGCTCAGGTCATGATCTCGTGGGTTTGAGCCCCATGACGGGCTCCATGCTGACAGTGTGCTGCCTGCCTGGGATTCTCTCCCTCTCTCTCTGACCCTTCCTTGCTTGCTCCCTCTCTCAAAATAAGTAGATAAATGTAAAAAAATATATATATTATATACACATACATAAATATAAACCCAGCACATGCAGGTGGCTTTAAAGAGTCAAGCACTAAATCGGAGATGAGCCCTCTGGGACGCAGCACGGCTGGAGCAGGCAGGCCACAGAGGGGCACCCGGAGCCCAAAGAGGGAAGACCGCGCGGGCCACGAACTGAGAACAAGGGTGGACACTTGGGCCAAGAGCACGCACACCTGGTCTCCTGCAACGTGTGGAGTACTCCCCATTCTGGGGGAAGTGGTCCCTTTCCAGGCGGGACACCGCAGAGCTGACAAGGCCTGGTGCCACCCACCCCCGGCACACTTGCCCCCGAGGGGTATGTTGGTTCTAGGGGTGCCGGGAAAGGCCTACCTCACTGAGCGCGCCCCTTCCCATCCCGGCCAGCTGAGCCTCGAGCTGCTCGCTCACACACATGATCTCCTTTTCTTTGTTCTGCAGAAATGCCTGTGGAAATAATCACAGCGACGCCAATAAAATGTGACTATGGGAAGCAGTCCCCTGACCTGGCAGACGTGCGGTACCCTAATAAACCCATGAGTGTAAATGCTAGCATTCAATCCAAAAGTGGTTTTCTGTATGTTTCCCACTGAAGGACGCCTGATGCCTGCGATTGGCCTCAAACCCTGTTGTCACCAGCATCATGTGACACTGCCTGTGAGGGTCACGCACCCAACAGCGACCGGGGGTGCCACAGGCAAGGGCTCTGTACGCAATACATCACAAGGCTGCTTCCTTTACACCCTGAGTCTCCTCAGAAGCATGATTACACTAAGGCATTAGAAGATTTGAAAACAGAATGTCTTCAAAGAAAGAAAGAAAGAAAGAAAGAAAGAAAGAAAGAAAGAAAGAAAATAAAAAAAAATAAAATAAAAGTATTTTTCTTCGTCCTGCTCATAGGAAGGGTTAACAACTAAAAATCACCTCTCCGAGAACGGGGTGTCTACAATGACCCAAATAGGTAAATGGTGAACATTTACTTTCTCTTGACAGCTTCTACTGTCAGACAAGTGTGCCCCTGCTGCCGCTGAGCTCCAACAAGCATCCTCTACAAGACTGGCTCTCCAAGACGCACACCAGACCCAGAGGCTGGTGCAGGAGGCACGGGGTCCAGGTGGCCCTGGGCTCTGCCCCCTGCACACCTTCTAGAGCCACCCCGGCTCAGACCTAGGAGCAGAAGGCAGGCATCTCCTGAAACCCCCGCAGCAGAGGACTGCCCTCGGAGCCCACAGTGTCTGGGACCCGGGGCTGGTGGTCCCTGGGCAGGTGGTGGCACGGGCACAGACGTGGAGCCTGGTGTCTGGGCAGGCCTGCCCGGCTCACCTTCAAGCGAGCATTCTCCTCTTGCAGTTCTCGCAGGCTGACGGAGGCACGGCTGCTCTGTGTGTCCGGCTTCACGTTCAGGTGCGGCCCTTCATCGCGCTTGCTGACTAAGTCATCCTTAATCTTTCCTAACTGTTCTTTCAAGTCTAAAACCTTTCATTAAAATAAGAGAGACTATTAAAAAGTACCTAACATTCTAGTTCACTTAATAATTATGAAAGCTACAAATTAAAAGATTTAAGTACACGGCAAAAAAGAGCTACTGATATTTTATAGCCCACACCAAGCTGTTATATACAGTAGACACAGACCCCTTCCTGCATCATTTGGGTGTCCTGCCCCTCCACACAGAAGGGCAGTGAAGGCCACCAGCAGCCCTGAGCAGAGGGGAGTCCCCCACGGCCCCCCACACTTGCCTCACTCTCCCGCTGCCGGAGCGCTGTCTGTACTGCCTCTAATTGGACTTCTGGGCTCTCAGGACAAGTGCCTGCAGGAGGTGTGGGGCAACTGCCCTCATCGAGTTTAGACTGCAGTGTGGACACCACTCCACACTGCTCCTGTAATGCCTCTTTATCCTGTTTAAGAATAAAAGAAGATTTACTTTAGGCAAGTACTTCAGGAACTGGGGGCCTCAAACTGTGATCTGAGTGCATGGTGTCCTCAGCTCTTCCTGGAGCTCAAGTGCACACAACTGCACATACCTGTGCACCCCTGCACGCACCAGACACACAATCTATAGACCGGCTGTGCTCCAGAGCACAGATCTGCTTGGTGAAGGATGTGACCCCAAACAGAGAGCCAATGTGTGTGCCAGCGAGGTCACTGCAATAAATTCATCCTTAGTAATTATTCAGGAAGACCCAAAAATGGTCTCTAGACTGTTGGCTATTCAGAAGAAAATTGCAAAGAACTTGCCAACAAACAGGGCGATGGCTCATCAGGGCACCGCACATCTGTAAGATGAACACTAATGTCTCATTAAAAATTTTCAAAGGGCATTTAATATGGACAAAAGAGTCACAATAAATTAAGTGGACAAAAAGTTACATCTTTGTGGAAGGGAAAAGGGGCATTTTTTATACCTATAGCATCTAATATGCTCAGTAAATGTTTGCTGAGGGAAGAGAGGAGGGATGAGGAAAGATGGAGGAGGGATGAGGAAAGATGGAGGAGGGAGAAAAGATAGAGGGGCAAGGGAGGGAAGCAGGAAGAGGGAGGGAGCAGGGACAGAGAGAAGAGAGATGGCAGGAGTGAAGGAAGAATGGAGAGGAGGGACGGATAGAGCAGGGATGGAGGGGAGAGGGAGCAGGGAGTATGGAGGAGAAAAGAGGGGAGGAAGGAGAGATGGACTGGGCAGGAGTAAAGGGTAGAGGGAGGAGGGAGGAGGGAGGAGGGAGGAGGAAGGAGGGATGGGTGGAACAGGAAGGAAGGGAGGAGGGAAGAGTGAGAGGGAGGAAGAAGTACAGAGGGAAGAGATGAGAGGGAGGAAGAAGTACAGGGGGAAGAGGGAGGACGGAGGGAGGAGAGATAGGTGGAGCAGAGGGAGGAGGGAAGAGGTCAGAGGGAGGAGGGAGGGAAGAGAGACAGGTGCAGCAGGAGCAGAGGGGGGAGGGTGCAGGGACTGATGCAGCTGCCGTGAGCCGAGCTGTCCCCGGGCAGCACAGAAGAGGCCAGAGTAGGGGCAGGGCTCCCCTCTTGTGCTGGGCGCCCCTCCCGAGACAGTAACCGCCCAGGTCCTCGTCCTCGGGAAGACCCCTGACCTCAGTTAACTGTTGGCGTCTGCATTTTCGACAACCAAACACACCTGACAAAAACTCTCCTCTCCTTGAAGCTGGACTTGTCACAGGATCAAACCAACGACTGTAAAGTAAGGTTTCTCACCAATCCCCACTTTTCCAGTAAGCGTCTAACCTCTGGTGACATGAAATACATGAAAGTCACAAGCTCAACTCCTGCGACTAACAGCTGGAGAGGAGGGCCGGGTGGCTGGGTCGGACGCCTGGCAATCAGAGGGCGTCCGCCTCGACCTCAACTTCAGACACAAAGGACGATGTCTGTGCCACAGACGCACGCTCCCGATGGCAGTGCACCCAGAGAGGGCACGGACTCTCCTGACCCTCTCCCCGCGCCTTGCCCTCTGTGTCTCCTCATCTGGCTGTTCCTGAGTTGCACCCTTTCTCAACACACTGGTGATCTAGTGAGTGAACGGTTTCCCGGAGAGCGCTGAGCCACTCTAGCAAATTAACCGAACCCAAGGAGGGGCTCGCAGGAACCTCCATCTGTACAACAGGACTTGCCAACGGCCCCTGAGGGGGCAGTCTCGTGGGACTGAGCCCCTCTCCTGTGGGGGCTGACGCCACCTCCAGGTGGACGGTGTCTGAGTTACACGACCTCCCACCAGGGTCTGCCGAGAACTGGATGTTGGCTGTGCGGGCCACCCACCCCCCCGGCCCCAAACAACTGTCAAGAGACCGGAAGCAGTGAAGTGTAGGCAGCAGAGGGTTGGCTGGCAGCCAGTGAGACACGAGGGGACACCCCCTTGGAGGAAATGAGGCCGCAGTGGACTCCGGCACGGCCCGCTAGGGATCTGCCAACCCCCGGTCCTCCCGGCACGGTGCGGGCACAGCGGCACAGGTGGAAGGTGCCCTGCCGACAGCCCCGACCGAGACCCCACAGAGCCTCCACACGACAAGGGCCGCTACCTGCTGCAGCGCTTTCACGGTGTTTCTCTGCTTCTCCAGTTCTTCTCGCAGTTCAGTCGCTTCTCTTCGGCAGCTGGCATTTGTCTCCTGGAGACGTTGAATTTCCTGTTCCTGGATTAACACTTGTCTGTCTGCCAATTCTTTCTTTATAACCAGTTCATCAAACCCATCTGATTTCTCTCTCAACTTTTCTTGTAGCAATTCAACCTAAAACAAAGAAATTGCTTGAGAAATACAATAGTTAAAACAGCCATCTTCCAAATAAGAAAGCACACAACACAACTGAGGAAACACTGATCCCGACGAGTGGTCTACACGGAGACTACACCCAGGAGCCTAGTGAGACAGAAAATTATAATGCGGGTGTTCTCTCAATAAAGACGTAGAAAAATATTAATATGACACAAGATCTGTTAGGAAAACAAAGTTAATCTTGTTAGTAGGGAAGGAAAAGCTATTCGGCAATACAAGGAAAGGACTCTGGGCACAGCAGCACCCTGGGCAGGGTCCAGAGAGCCAGGCCGAGTGAAGGAGGTCAGTCTCACACGGGCACAAACTGCTTGTCTGTTTGTGCAACTGCAGACACGACACAACTAACACAGAGGACGGGCTAGTGGGTGGGAGGGGACCCCACATCCGTGTCCTGGCTGTGCTCCCGGCTCGACCTCTGTGGGCATCACCCCAGGGAAGTGGGTGAAGGGTGCACGGGACGTCTGTCTTACTGCTTACAGCTGAAAACGAATCCACAATCATCTCAAAATATGTGTGATGCTTTAAAAGAAGAGGCAAATCAGCTGCAGCCATGCCAGGCAGAAGGAAGCAGGCAAGTCGGGCTCCAAGCAAAAGGAAGCGAGAGAAACAAGCAAGCAACGAGCCCACGTGCCAGAGGGCCCCTGGCCTCCCCCGCCCCACGGGTCATGCGGTGGGAGGGCAACACGCCGTACCTCCTCATCCAGCTGCTCCTGTGGTCGTCGTCAGGTACATGGAAGGCAGACAAGGAAACCGAAAGGTAAAACTTCAAAGCATCACAGAGGATGGCTACCCCACGGGTACAGCGTGTGACGGGCTGACTTACATCGCGGACGCATGGGCCCCGTGGCCGGGCCGCCTGTCGGAGCTGCTCCTCCAGCCTCTGGATCTCCCGCTGAAACTCCTCCCGCTCGTGTTCCCGCTCGACAGCCTGCTCCTGTCGAGAAAGGCGGTCTGCTGGGACAGCTCACAGACGCTGGCGGGACACAGCGCTTCCCCTGGCTGCACCCACCTCCCGCCGAAGGGGAGGGGGCTGCACGAGGTCGGGGGAGGGGGCAGCCTGCTCAGATGCGGACTGCTGCGGCCAGCACTTCCCTTCCACACGCATGTCACTACCCAAGGAATGGGCTCCGAGTCACGGGCACTTTGTGAAACACAGCGAAATGCAGAGGGACGGCCCTGCAGGTGCAAGGCGGGGAGGCCTGTGAACATGGACGGGAGGAACGTCACAGAAAGCAAACGGCTTGGGCCCAACTGGGGGAGCTACAGGCGCCTCCCGGGTGCTGGGCACGCAGGGCCTGCAGCCTGGGCTGATGGAGGCCCCCAGGCCATGCCCATGAGGGGGCCCCTCAGTCGCACATCACAAACGTCGACAACCCCCGAGATGAGCACCAAGCAGCGACGGGACCACAACAATCTGGCCGCACGTGAACCCAACGTTGTGTCGTGGGACCTCACGCTATGAGGATGACTCCGGGGCCACAGAGACAACCTATCCCAGGTGCTTACGTCCATGAACTGGCGCTGGCTCCGCAGATGCTTGTCCAGAGCCGCCATCTGCTGCCTCAGCGCCGAGAGCTCCTCAGCCTGCTTGGCACACGCTTCATGCCGAGAGAGCTGTTCCTCCAGCTCAGCCTCGAACACCTTCATCTGCGAGAGCAGAACTGCGCGGTCTTTCTCAGACTGCTTCCTGGCCTCCAGCTGCTCCTGGGTTAGACACTCCACCTCCCTACGAAGAGCTGCGAGTGCAGAGAAAACAGGGACACAAGCTCCATAGCTCGGGGCGGGTACGTGGGCCAGAGCGGTAACAAAATGTGCTCGGCAGCGTCCCCGCACAGCAGGGACATCCCAGGAGAGAGCCCACCCCACGTCCAGCCTTCCCGGCAGCCCCAGACCAGAGCCTGGCCAGGGGCCGGGGGCACAGCGTCCCCTGAGGCTCCCAGACCCCACCCCATGGAAACAGGGGGACACAGCCACGGCCGGGGAGGGGACACGCACTCTGCGAGCCAGTGTGAGCCCATATTTAGCCAGATACCTGGAGAAAATAAAGTCAAGTACTTCTGCAAAAACAAACCAAAAAAACTGCCTTTTAAATTAAGATTGGCTAGGGCGCCTGGGTGGCTCAGTCGGTTAAGTGGCCGACTTCGGCTCAGGTCATGATCTCGCGGTCCGTGAGTTCGAGCCCCGCGTCGGGCTCTGTGCTGACGGCTCCGAGCCTGGAACCTGCTTCAGATTCTGTGTCTCCCTCTCTCTCTGCCCCTCCCCTGTTCATGCTCTGTCTCTCTCTGTCTCAAAAATAAATAAATGCTAAAAAATTTTTTTAAATTAAGATTGGCTAAAATAAAACATTTTGAAGACTGAAAGAATATATCTTGGTATTCCCAAAAGACGTATCAGCTAATTTTCCAGGAATTATTCCTTTATGTATACTCTCCGATATGGAAAAATAAAATGTAACTTAAAACCTCCATCAGAGGGAACACACGCCCAGATGTTCACTGTAAACATGCTCAGTATGCGTGCAGGGCCGGGCCGTGTCTCAGAGGGACAGGGTCCAGCCATCAGGAAATCAAAGCCAATCTAAAATCAACTGGATGATAAGGCCACAGTCCAAGTAGAAACTGGAAATTAGTAAGCACCTATAAAAAAAGGAGGCTTGCCTCTGACGAATCCTGAAGTGTTCAAACCATCTCTAAACTGAATTTTAATTTCAATAGTTTTCACTTACATTTTGATGCTTTCAAAACTCATGTTGTTTTATAAAAATTTGTCAATCTTTTATGGCAAACTACCATCACCACTTCATGCGAATGACTCAGCAATTATGATAAATTCGCCTTAAACATGCAGTTAGAACACCGACATCCGCACCCCTGGGGTCAGTGCTGCCCGGTCATGCACCCAGACAGCACCACCCTCAGAGCCACGTGCCGCAGAAAGGGCGGCCCAGCACACGCGGCCTCCGTGCAAGTGGCACCGCAAGGAAGGTGTCCTGTGGTCGTTCGGGCCACGCTGAGGGCCACCTACAAAGTCGGGCCAGCACAGAAGCTCCACTCAGGTCCCCGAGCCCCTCCACGGACACCCACCGGGGCCTCCAGGGCCACCACCCCCCCGGCCCCGCCCAAGCAGCACACGCCGCAGCAGAAATGCTCGCCCATTTTCATGTTATCAATACTAAAGATTAAAGTTGGCTTTTTGTTGTTGTTGTTAACAGTTTGCCACAAAAGCTTTGAAGTAGTTTTCTTCTTTGGTAAAAAATTGGGGAAATCTGGTGCAGACACAATGCATATCACACGGCAGCCACTTGTTTGTTTTTACAAACCTGAGTCCTCATGTGCTATGGTAACAGGAATGCCTATGAATGAAAACACACAGCGTTTTCAGAGTGGAAACACGAAGTCAGACAACAGGGTTCCAGGGAGTGTCTGCGTTCCTGGACAGTCTCTAACACTTGCGCTTTTCTGTAGCACCGTGACGATTGTCTCAACGTCTGTGACCCCCCCTCCCCAATATCCATGTGCTGAGCCTCACGAATGGGATCTGAGCCTCTCTAAGAGAGACCCCAGAGAGCGGCCCGCTCCTCCCAAAAGTGAGGACACAGTGCAGAGGCTGGTGTTCATCAGAAGGCGGCGTGCCGGCGCCTTCATCGTGGACCCCACCCCCCAGGGCTGTGGGCGGCCAGTGCCTGTTGTCTGCAGCCCGTCCACGCCTCCTGTGACAGCAGCCCAGGCAGACCGGTGCCCTGGAGCTGCAGCGCGTCCTGGTTGCCCAACAACTTGACACCGACTTCTATTTGCTTATTTATTAATGTTTATTCACTTATCTTGAGAGAGAAAGACAACGCGCGCGTGAGTGTGAGTCAGGTCGGGGAGGGATGGAGAGATACGGAGAGAAATGCCAAGCAGGCTCCACACGGTCAGCGCAGAGCCCAATGTATGGCTCAGTCTTCCCAACCATGAGATCATGACCTGCGCTGAAATCAAGAGTCAGATGCTTAACCCACTGAGCCAGCCAGGCACCCTGGCGCCGACTTTTAAAGGAGACAAAAAAGCCCCCGTGGGACAGATGGCATCGCCCTGAAAGCAGCCACGAGACACCCCTCACACCCACAAGACACCACGCCAAGAGGCGAGGCAGAGCTGAATTTCGCCACATGGCGCCAGGACCTCCAAGAACTCTTGGAAAGTTGGTCAACATTCATGAGGACCCAAAGCAGAATCAGGACCAAGTGGCCACACCCTGGGCCACACCTGGGGGAGCCCACAGTCAGAGAAGGTCAGGAGGTGTGCGCTGTGCTGGTGGGCAGCATTTCACACAACTTACACATGCGCGAGTCCCCACACAGAAGCACAGAATCCTGCAGCTGGGTGAATGGAAGGACCAGAGGTCACAGTAAGACAT
Organism: Panthera uncia; assembly: GCF_023721935.1. Lineage (NCBI taxonomy): Eukaryota > Metazoa > Chordata > Mammalia > Carnivora > Felidae > Panthera > Panthera uncia. Next base: position 378,149 of record NC_064810.1, read on the forward strand.
GCGAGTGGGGGCGGGGCTGACGATGTAAGATGACCCCAGCTGCACAGGAAGTACAACACTTCACTGGTGACAAAGGGAAGGAGCAGAGACTGGCCCCACTCTTCTGCCAATGAGCACCGGGGCTCTGGAAGCTGTGGCCGCATACAGGAGGCCAGGCCTGTCCGAGGGGGCGACCAGAGACAGAGGTGCCGGAAGACGTGTGGGAAGGGCCAGGCCCAGGTGTGGCAGAGCGTCTGGGGATGGACCTCACGGAGGCAGGGCCACTCAGGCCTCAGGCAGCGAGGACAAGGCTGTCCCCCAGCACAGGGCTACATGGTCACTCAGCTGGTCCCACTTGTCTGTGTCTCCCACAGGCCCCGGCCCTGAAGTCCCAACACCCTAGAGCTTACCACCATGCTCACGGTGGTAAGCTCAATCTTGATGGATGGGGCACGGGCCTAGCCGCCCCACATACACGCAGGCCGGGGCAGTAACACCTGAGAACGGCTGGAAGGGGCCCTGCACTAGGAAGGTCTGTCCCACTGGGAAGCGCAGCCCATGAGAAGTTCCAAGACAGAAGAAAATGTGTTTAAAAAAATAATAACTGACAAGTCCTCAGACCCACACTCACGCTCACACATGCTCACAGGTAGACACCCACACTCACATGCTTGCTCACACACCTGCCCACTTGCACACATCCTCCCACATGTGAATGGAGCCTTGCCTGAGAACAGCACGGCCAGGCGCAAGGACAGAACCAGGAGAGAACAGGACAGGTCAGTGTTAGGGGACACAGGACACCGGCCTGAATGAGGAAGGAGCAAACACAGAAGAAGCGGATGCACAGCTTCACAACCAGCAGAGGTAGGCCCCTTCCGCCCAGAGAGACATGGGAAGTGTGGTGACAAGCACCAGAGGAGCAGAGGTGGACCCCGCGGCTGTGGGCACAGTGCACACAAGACACCCCAGATGAGCTCTGCAGAAGTCATTAGTAGGAGATCCACAAGACACAATTAGAGGTGTAAAGAGATTGAAAATAAAGGGTGAAAATGACGTATAAGAGATAAAACAAAGCCAGACTAAGGTTTCGATATCAAAAATTTACATCAAAAGTCAGAAAAGGGACAGGTACATATAAGCAGATTGATGTCACCAATAGCAAGTCAAGCAAGAAGATGAGGTCTGGAATGATTACACACAGACCTTCTGAAACATCCCATGTGGGTGGAAGCCAAGGCCACTCACAACTCGCTCTGCCCAAAGAAGCCACAGGCCCGCCAGACCCACACCTCAGCAGCACGTGAGCCTTGGCAGACACGAGCCAAGCACCTGCCCAGGAGGGCGCACAGGACAAAGAAGAAGACAAGGCCCAAAACCAATTAAGTGGAGGACAAAGAAAGTGGCAATGATTAGTAATCCCAAAAGCTGATCGTTTGTTTATTTATTTATTTATTTATTTATTTTAACGCTTATTTATTTTTGAGACAGAGAGAGACAGAGCATGAACGGGGGAGGGTCACAGAGAGAGGGAGACACAGAATCTGAAACAGGCTCCAGGCTCTGAGCCGTCGGCACAGAGCCCGACGCGGGGCTCGAACTCACGGACCGCGAGATCGTGACCTGAGCCGAAGTCGGACGCTTAACCGACCAAGCCACCCAGGCGCCCCAAAGCTGATTGTTTATTAATGAAGGAAATCAAAAAGAATTAAAGATTGGGGAAAAGACCCGATATTTAGGGGCGCCTGGATGGCTCAGTTGGTTAAGCACCCAACTCGTGATCTCAGCTCAGGTCTTGATCTCACGGTCGTGAGTTCAAGCCCCACGCTGGGCTGCATACTGGGCATGAAGCCTACTTAAAAAAAAAAAAAAAAAGAAAAACCAAAAGACCTGATGGTTATAGCAGCACTATCGACAACAGCTACACTATAGAAAGAGCCCAAATGTCCATCAACAGATGAATGGATACAGAAGATGTGGTGTGTATATATGATGGAATAGGACTTGGCAATCAAAAAGAATGAAATCTCGCCATTTGCACCCACGTGGACAGAAGTAGAGTGCGTTATGCTAAGCGAAATACGTCCGTCAGAGAAAGACAAATACCATATGATTTCACTCATATGAGGAATATAAGAAACAAAACAGATGAACATAGGGGAATGGAGGGAAAAAGAGAAGAAAGGGCAACAAACCCCAAGAGACTCTCAACAACAGAGAACAAACTGAGGCTTGATGGAGGCAGGTGGGTGGGTGAGAGGTGGGCCAGGGGGGCACTTGCTGGGATGAGCACTGGGTGTCATACGTATAAGTGATGAATCACTGAATTCTACTCCTGAGACCTATTTTACCATTTATGTTAACTAGAGCTTAAATAAAAATTTGAAACAAACAAAAATTGGGGAAGAGTAAAGAGTTTCCTGAATTGGTCAAGGCTGTACCACAAAGCAGACTTGTGCGCCCATAAGCTGTCTGAAAGCCACAAACCCAGAGATGGGCCGGTGGCACGGGAGGCACAGGGACACTGGGAGTGCCTGGTGGGCAAGGGTGTGAGACACATGGTTCTGGGGAAGGCTGAACCCACACGGAGCTGACTCTTACACGTCTGCTCCTGAGGACACCGCCGCCTATGGACTCAATGGCCTGGACGCCTTCCATTTTGACTGTTCACGTGTTAAATATTTAAAACGTAAAACCTCTAACAATCTGAAATCACAATGAACTTTTGTTAAAACTACGTTTTCCTATTTAAGATTAACGTTAGGCACTTTTTTTAAAGTCTTAAGTAAAAATTTTGAGTGGCCCGTGATTTCCCACTGCCATGGCTATTTACCTCAAACAGGCTGGTGACATTTCAGTGGCCTCCTGTTTGCCAGAGGCAATTCTGGCCTCACACTGCTGTAAGAACTCGAGGGGCCACCTCTCTAACGGAGCAGCGACACGGAGGATGCTGCACCAGCCACCCTGATCAGGGCCCCTGCCTTCTTTCCAAGGCCCTTGGTGAGTGAGAGCGGCCCCTGCTCCCACCCTCTGCAGCTCCCATCTCCGGCCGCGGAACCGGCATTTCTTACCATCTTCTCTCTCTCCTGCTTCTGCGGCCAAGGCCTCCTTTTGGGTCCACAGGACGGAGTTCTCCTCCCTCAGCTCTGCCTGCTGCTGGGTCGCCCGCTCCAGCTGCCGTCTCAGGCTCTCCAGCTCAACGGCGAGGCCCTGCTCGGCTGTCTCCTTCTGGCCCAGCGCCTCTTGCAAGCTGGCCTGCTCCACCTTGAACCCTTCGATGAGACCTGAGGAGACGGGGAGAGACTCGTTGCCAAGGGCTTGCTGGAGAAGCAAAAGGAGCAGACGGGCCGGACATGGGCATCCCAGCCCCAGCGAGATGTCAGCCGTGGGATATGAGAGCGGAGTGGTCACGCCCGGGGTCCTGTTCCCAGATGGATGGCACCAGGCCAGCGCACCCAGCACGCGCAGGAGTCACCGGACAAGGTGACAGCCCGAGAGCAGCCATGTACAAGACACCTCCACCACACGCCCGCGCACACCCCTCATGCCGCGTGTCTAGCACGTAAGCACCGGACACCATAAACATGGGGGTCACAAATGTCACCTCTTGGGGTAGGACCGACGTTCCCTTCTCGCCACGTAAGGCAGCGCTCCGAGGCCGTGAGCCTGGGATGCGGCAGCGGTTAAGTGCGGAGAGAAGAGCCACCCCGCCTGGGCCCTACCCGCTGCCACAGCCCTGGCTCCCGCGAGGAGCCTGCACGCGCAACGGCTTTTGTGAGCAAAGTCCCCGAGGCCTCACGCCATCTGTCTTATTTTAGTTTTACGTTTTGCTTTGAACGCTTCCGTTAATGCTTCCCCGTCCCACGTGCCTCTGGCCGGCGCGCCCCTGCAGACCCTCCCCACCCGCAGCTGGCGCTCACCCCGCGCCTGGTGCAGCTCCAGCGTCAGCCGCGTCCGGGCCGCGTTCTCCTCGTCCAGGCGCTCCAGTAACTCCTGGTGCTTCCTAACGACCTGCGCTGTTTCCTCGTTCTTACAGCTAAATTCTTTCTCAAAACGAGAATGAATCCGACGTGCTTCCTCCAGCTGTTAAAACACATTTGAAAACCAGAATTGCACTTCGATATAAAGCTAACGTCAACAGAATTCCACTTGTGTAGAAGTAGAATACAAATATTCCGGAAGAAACCATTCTGACATTCAATGTTAAGTCTATTAATAAACCTACTCATTCAACAATTTTCAATAAAGTAAAATTCCAGGGGAGCCTGGGTGGCTCAGTGGGTTAAGCATCTGCCTCTTGAACCCAGCTCAGGTCATGATCTCACAGGCTGGTGGGATTGAGCCCCACGTCACGCTCTGCACGGATAGTACAGAGCCTGCAGGATTCTCTCTCTCCCTCTCTCTCTACCCCTCCCCTCCTCTCTCTCTCTCAAAATAAACTTAAAAAAAAAAAAGAAGGAAAAATTCTGCACAGACACATACAATACTACATAGAAAATTCACATGTTCGTGAACTACTGCTACCACATGTCTGTACAATAAAGCTAAGGAGAATGTATATGCAAAGATCACAAAACTGTCCGTCGAGAGCCTAGAACCTGGGCAGGAACGACCACTTGGTGCTCCACAGGTGGAGGAAGAGATGGGGAGGCCTGGGGTGGGCGGGCTGGGAGGAAGTTCTCCTTGGGCTGGTCACCACAGTGCGAAGATCTGACACGTCTTCACCACCTGCAGACCCATCCTCCCTCCCTGACATCCCTCTGGGCCTCCCTGGATGCCGCCCACTCATGACTCAGCCCTGGGTCCCCATCTCCCCTTCCTCCCCTGGCAGACATGCCCTCCTGTGCCCTCTGAGGCTCCCAGGCCAGCTCCAGCCTGGAGGGCCCACACTAACCTCTGGATCCAAATACCTGTGCCCAGCTGTGCCAACAGACACCTGGCCACCTAGCCTGGGCCTCCCTCATATTCACTGCACCCCCAGACCAGCCTCTGAGGGAATCTACTGGTTTTCCCTTGAAAACAGCCCTAAGCTGCCTCTTCTCACACTCTCACCAAGTAGGGAAAACTTGCTTAAGTATTTCTGGGATGTGAATGGCAATGTCTTGGCTAAAAATGTTTAGTTTCTAATTGGGCTGAATGGGGGGAAGATTGCTATACTGCTTCTCACGCATTCATATTTAATGTCTTTCCTAATTGTCTAAAATGCTCTAAAAGAGTCACACAAACAATTCCCTTTTCTAGTGACAATCCCAAAACTAAAACGGTGCAGGAGGTAAAAGCAGAGTGGAAGTGAGAGGCCCAACCGCACGATCTACCAGACGCTCAGCTCTTCTCTGTGCACGGTGATCCCACAACCTCAGAAATTCTGGTTCAGAAAAGACTCCCGCTTAGTAAAGACACAGAGTACGGTTGGTACTGACAGAAGATCAAAAAGACAAGTGGGGAAGGTGGGTCGCACCCAGAACGGAGTTTCTGTCCCCCAACGCCCAGAGGAGGAGTGAACACGAGAAGCCGGATCCACCGGGAAGAGTGATGATAATGTTCCTTCTAGCCCTGCGTGTACGGTGCCCGGCAGAGCACCTGGGGGCTGCAGGACCCTCCTCCATCAGCTGCAGATCATCAAACCATTCCATCCACCCACTTGTCCGACCCGTTGTCCCTCTCAAAAAACAAGGAACACTAACAGGAGTTAAATCAGAGTCACAGACCTGTTTAGACGGATGATGCACAGAGCCATGTCTCACCTGCCTGCTGGAGTCCAGAGCCAGCTCCAGGAGGCCGTCCACTGCCAGGCCAAGGCTCCGGTAAATCCTCCTAACTGGCTGCTCACACTCTAGTGAATTTGCTGGGCTCATGAAAAAGCTTTCACAGATGTGACTGCTGATTTCAGCCTCTGAAGACACCTCTGCACATTCAGGCAGAGTTCTGTCCAGCTCCAGCAGGGCTGCTTCAGGCCACGTCTCCTCGAGCACCGGTACTGCGAAGTGAGGAAACGCGGGGACCTGCATACACCACGTGGCTAGCGAGCCCGCACGACCAGCACTGCGGAAGGGCGAGCACACCCGGGTCCCAGAGACAATACCCATCTTGGGCGTAGGCAGCTCATCCAGCCCCCAACCCGGCGGGGAGGAGGAGGATGGTGCTGTGCACCCCGGCCCGGGGTCCGCGGGCACAGGGCCGTCCTAGCGCTCACCTGCAGATGGGGCCTGGCCACTGGGCCGCACTTCACGCGGGCTCTCGTCCTCCAGACACAGCCCCACGCGCTCACTGATCCGGCTCTTCAGGGTGATGGCGGCCTTCAGCGTCTCTCCGAACAACCCGAGCAGCCTCCGCAGAGTGTCTCGGAGAGCTCTCCTGAACGAAGCACATAGTAGGCCATGACCCTGATCCTGACTGACTCAGACAAGAGGGACACAGCCCAGGAGGCAGCAGAAAAAGGTACCGTGCACTTGGGTACTGCATTTTACCAGCCTAGCAGGACAAAGAAAGGTTTCGGCTTAAACTGTGCTGGCCTTCAGTCCAACTCCCTCTTGGAACCGGACCGTTCCTATGCGAACTGTGTCCGCTGGAAACGTGTAGGCACTGGGTCCCACTCCCGTTTGGGATCAGACTGTTTGCAATGGAACTGTGCTGGCCTTGGGTCTGATTCCTTCTGGAGTGGGCTGTTCCTGTTGAAACTGTGCTGTTGAGGAATTGGTCTCTTTGCTCTAGAGAAAACCCTCTAAGACTAGAGATCCCAGCCATCAAAATGCTTCAGGGGTACCCTCCCTACCAGGACTCTAGCTGGTTTTATGCTAAAAAAACGATGGTCCCTCCACATGTGCATTTATAACTAAGTGAACTGACTTAACCAGAAGTAATTTAGAACTTCGATGGCCATTACGAGGAAGTTTTGATATCCCTAAGCTTGTTTTCCTCAAAACTGAATTAGAAAGCCATGGCTCCCTAACAAAAGGGAAAAAAAACAAAAAACAAAAAAAGTGAATGGGATGCCTATTTTAAAAGGTATATCAAGGCTTCCAGATGTTTTCAGGATTCTAAGTTTGCCTCTTTGCAAAATATTACTTCTAAAATGATGCAAACAATTGAAAAAAGTAAGAATGGCTTCTGAGGCCTCTTTACCTGCCCCTCCCCCGCCCCCAATCTCCTCTGCAGACATGTGGCGGCCACCTAGTGCTGGGACCCTGCTCCCAGTGCCGTTTTCCTCTGTTGTCTCTGCCAAACTTCCCTTTTCCTCTGAACCTCTTTCCACTCTCTCCTCTCCTGAACCTATTAAAAGCTGCCTCTCTCAAGTTAAGTCTTCTGAGAATCTAAATAAACCTCAGGCTTCTTACGTTCTCTGGTCTAAGGCCAAACTGTGAGCCATGGTTAAGGAGTTCCCTAAAGGAACCAAGGATGCCCCCCAGGTTTATTTAGCATAGTTATTTGCATAGTTATTCAAACTTACCAACATGGTTTCTCACATTTACATCAATTTGTCCACATGCCTATTGGTGAGGGCCAGGCCAAATGCTGGATGAAACTAGCCCAAAGGAAAGGAAATCTAGAAGGGGATCCTGAAGGGGATCCTGAAGGGGATGTAGAGAATCAAGCCCTTAAACTTCTGTCAGAATGCTAGAAAATTCACTGGAAATCACTGAGCAATTACAATAGCTTTTTCTAAGCCTACTGATTGGAACAAAATTGAGGCTTGCACACAAAAGCCTGACGAACCTGTTCATCACTACTACAATGGACTCCAAATTGTCATTTGAGACTATTCTGCTGGTTTTTCTTTATGTTGAATCCACCTGGGTAGTATTTAACTCTATATGTTTTTTTCTAGCAGGGTGAACTGGCATCTATCTCTTTTAGTTAAAAAGACCAGGATGGAATGGGAAACTGCCCAGATTTAGTTACTATGGCAAACCAGCTACTCATATCCTACATGAATCACCTAAAAGACTGCTGAAATCCTCAACTTTCAAATCTTGCAAGTGATGGCCCCTAAACGAAACCAAAAACCATCTACTTTCTGCTATTGCAAAGAGCCAGGACATTGGGGGAAAAAGAAGAAAACTATGACGAATTTCAGCACTCTAGTCACCTCCAGCCCCGTAGCCAGCCTTTCCTGACATAGGACAGGACAACCAAGAAAGGTCCTTCCCGGCACTGAGGGACAAAACCACTAAACGTGAAAAACCTGACTCTTGATCAGCAATGCATTCAAGGAAAGATCTTGATCAAAAGGGGTTAAGTGTGAAAATTAATAGAAAAACTCGTTTAGAGTGGAGTCAGGGGGCCAGCAGGGGGAACTCTGGTGCCCTATCAACTGCAGACCTATCAGGAAGAGGGACATCTTGCCAGGATACTACTTCACTATCCCAGCTGGAGGAAGGAAGGTTTCTTCCTGTCCAGGCAACAGCCCAGCCAATGAGAAAGTCCCAGTTCTGCCAATGAGAGATTGCCACAGCTCAGCCAATGGGAGACCGTCACAGCTCAGTCAATGGGAGAGACAGTCACAGCCCCGCCAATGAGAAGCCACTAAACTTCCCGGCTCCCAGTTTACTCCAATGGACTTTCTGTTGAGGAAAGCCCCAATCCCCTTTCCTCTATAAGAGCCTCCTCTGCTCCATTCTCCAGACTTGCCTGTGGTGTTGCCCTAGCTAGGTCGCACTGGCTTACTGGCTCCAATTCTCTGTTATTCCGGAATAAACCTATTTTTGCTGGTAAGATATTTGGCAATTAAATTCTAAGGTTAATGCCTCATTATAACATCAAATTTTATAATCTGGCAAAAATGTGAAGATTTGGCAAAGTGAGATGGTGGGTATACAGGTGTCTGTTATGTTACTCAGTACTTTTCTGGAGAAGAATAATGTGGCACAGGGTCCCATCCCACTAGTGGAGAAGGCACTGGGGAAGCAGCAACAGAGAGGAGCAAGTGACTGACCTTTCACGGTCAGACAGGTCAATGTCAGACTTCAGCATCGAGATGAGATTCGTGCCTTCCTGGTTTTCCCTTTCATGCCTTTGCTGTAGCTTCTCCAGTTCCGAATGGCACTCTTCTACCTCATGTCTTAAGGATAAAATTTGGTCTTCCAGCTGTTCAGGAAAAATTGTTAAAGCTTTATTTACAACAATTTAGGGGCACTTGGCTTGCTCAGTTGGTAGAGCATGCAACTCTTGATGTCAGGGTCATGAGTTCGAGCCCTACACTGGGTGCGGAGCCTACTTAAATTTTTTTTTTAAGTAATTAAAAAAATAATAAAACAATTTAGTTAAGAATAAATTTCTGTAAGAAACATTCATCATCCCTGTTAACAAAAATATGGCAAAATATGATGGCGATTAAAGTTGAAAATTACTAATATGACTGCCCCTCCCCCCCAATATTCATTGCCTACAAAAACAGAATACATGAACATCCTAGGCTGCCCCAGACACAAGAGGGAAGGGGCAAATTCACCAGAGGTTATTCTCACAAGGAGGCCAGGAGGCTTAGAGAGTCAAGCAGTCTGGTCATAGAGGGGTCACATTATATACACCATCCCAAGTTTTCATTTAAAATGCACGAGGGGCGCCTGGGTGGCTCAGTCAGTTAAGCGTCTGACTTTGGCTCGGGTCATGATCTCACAGTTGGTGAAATTGAGCCCCGCATAGGGCTCTGTGCTGACAGAGCCTGCTTTGGACTCTGTATCTCCCTCTCTCTGCCCCTCCCCTGCTCGTGCTCTGTCTCTCTCTCTCTCTCTCTCCCTCTCTCTCTAAAATAAACATTAAAAAAATAGTATAAATACACATTTATGCTTTGAAAAAAAATTTTTTTAATGTTTATTTATTTTTGAGACAGAGACAGAGCATGAGCTGTGGAGGGGCAGAGTGAGAGGGAGACACAGAATCCGAAACAGGCTCCAGGCTCCGAGCTGTCAGCACAGAGCCTGACGTGGGGCTAGAACCCACAAACTATGAGATCACGACCTGAGCCGAAGTCAGATGCTTAACCGACTGAGCCACCCAGGTGCCCTGTATACACATTTATTCTTATATAAAAAAAAAAAATAACGAACTCAACAACAACAAAATAAATCCAATTCAAAATGTCAAAGACCTTGAATGGACATTTCTTCAAAGACATACAAATGGCCAATAAGCTCGTAAAAAGGTGCTCAACATCACTAATAATCAGGGAAATGCAAACCAAAACCTCAGTGAAATACCACCTCATATTCATTATGATGGCAATTATAAGAAGAAAAAAGAGATGGGAAATAAGTATTGGCGAGGATGTGGAGAAATTAGAATCCTGTACGCTGCTGACAGAAATGTAAGGTGGCACAGCTGCTGTGGAAAGCAGTCTAGCAATTCCTCAAGAACTTAGACACAGATTTATGCATGACCCGGCAATCCTGTTACTAGACACATAAACCCCAAAACGGAAAGCAGGGACTAAAAGATACTTGTACACCAATGTTCACTGTGAAAGTATTCATAATAGCCAAAAGGCAGAAACAACCATCAAGAAGTCCATCCACAGATAAGGGCGCCTGGATGGCTCAGTCAGTTAAGCAGCCGACTTCGGCTCAGGTTGTGATCTCACAGTTAGTGGGTTCAAGCCCCAAGTCAGGCTCTGCGCTGACAGCTCAGAGCCTAGAGCCTGCTTCGACTCTGTGTCTCCCTTGCTCTCTGCCCCTCCCCGACTCACGCTCGGTCTCTCAAAAATAGACATTAAAAAAAAAAGTCCATCAACAGATAAATCTGTGACGAGATACACAAAATGTGGTATCTATATATAATGGAACATTATTAGCCATAGAAAACCATGAAACTTTGACACATGCTGCAACTTGGATGGACTCCACAGACATTATGCTAAGTGAAATAAACCAGACACAAGAGGGTAAATATTGTATGATCTCACTTATATGAGGTCCCAAAAGTGGTCAAATTCATACAGGCAGAAAGTAGAAGGGTGGGTGCCAGGGAATGGAGGGAGGAGAAATGGGGAGGTAGTGTTTATTGGGCATAGAGTTTCTTCTTGGGTTGATGAACAGTTCTAGAAATGGATAGTGGTGATAGTTGCACAACACGGTGAACATCGTTAATGCCACTGAATTGGACACTTAAAAATGATTAAAATGGGAAACTTTATGTTATGTTATGTTATGTTATGTTATATAACATATATATATGTTATATAACATATATGTTAACATATATATTATATATAATTTATATATATAAATTATATATATATAACATATATATATATACACGTTATGTTATATTTTACCCCCCCACCCCTCCCCCCCACACACACAATAACAAAGAAAAGACACATTTTACATACCTGCAGAATTTGGTTATTCTTCTCCTGAAGCTGCAGAAACAAAGTCTCTTTCTCTTTTTGGTACAGAGACTGCACTTGCTCGCACTCCAGTCTATGTATCTTCTCTTGTTCATGTAAAGCAACTTCCTTTTCACTTTCAAATTCACCCTGTACAAAAAGCACATTATTAACAACAAAAATGCCATTAAACTCTAAAATTATGCCAGTTCCACTTCTATGTTTGCTAAAATATAGTTCATTCAACAAATGTTTATTGAGTCCATATTATGCCAAGAGCAGTGATCAGAAGGAACAAAGCCACCACTCACAGCGAACATGCACTCAAATGTGCTTCTCATACAGAACATGAAAAAGACAGCTTGCTACCTTTCCCAAATGGCCACATTAAGAAATTACCCATCACCAGGGTATCATGACCATCAAACTCCAAGATATTTAGAAACCTAAGTTCCTTTGGTTTTCAAAGATAAACCCTATTTCTTCCTAAAAATAAAAATGGTTTTTAATAAAGTTCACCTAATGAATTAAAGTATATTAATTAAAGGGGCGCCTGGGTGACTCAGTCGGTTAAGCGTCCGACTTCAGCTCAGGTCATGATCTCGCAGTTTGTGAGTTCCGGCCCAGCATTGGGCTCTGTGCTGACAGCTTAGAGCCTGGAGCCTGCTTTGAATTCTGTGTCTCCCTCTCTCTCCGCTCCTCCTCCATCCTCTGTCTCTCTGTCCTTCAAAAATAAATAAAAACATTAAAAAAAAAATAAAGTATATTAATTAAATAAGCTTTAAAAAAAAAAAAAACTACAGAGGTAGCACTTCCAGAATAATAGAATAAGGACCTCCAAAAAATGTGTTCCTCCATAAAAGCACAGGGAACACGGGCAAAACCTGTCAAAATCGACTTTTCAGAGTTCTGGAAATTAAGAAAGACTTGTAACAATCCAAAGAGTGTTCACTGAAAACAAAGTCTGAGATTCCATCAAAACAACAAGCACTGAGAGGTATTTAAACCTGCCCTAACCCCAACATTCCTATCTCAGGCATAGCCCTGAAAACAGCCCAACAGTCCTAAGAGTTGGGGGGAACAAACATGTGTTTGGATCTCCAAAAGCACCACCTCGCCAACTGTCACTAATTAACCTGTCTTGCAGCTTACTAAAAAGCTCCATTCTTGGAGCACCAGGGTGGCTCAGTCAGTTGAGTGTTTGACTTCATTCAGCTCAGGTCGTGATCTCATGGTTTGTGAGTTTGAGCCTGGCATCAGGGTCGCTGCTGTCAGCACAGAACCTGCTTCTTCAGATCGTCTGAACTCCTCTCTCTGCCCCTTCCCAGCTTGCATGCGCGTATGGGCTCTCTCTCTCTTTCTCAAAACTAAATAAACATTAAAAAAATAAATAAATAAGTAAAAATGAAAATGAAAGGCTCTATTCTCAGAGATGATCTCACAGAGCTGTCTGTCAACAATGCTATCCCCAAGCCATTTGTCAAAATCAAGTAGCAGCAACTGTTTAACATCACAATAACCTGAAACCTATAAACTGGTAACAGTCTGAGCCAGTAAGAGGTAGACAAAACAACTTGAAAGGAAACACTTTTAAGAGGAAATGAGATGTCTGAAGAGAATGAGATGTCAAGAGGGAGCTTTGAAAAAGTCCAACATATTCCTAGGAATTTAGAAGGCAGGAACAAGTACAGGGCTGTGTACCTGTCCAGAGAAACCCAAGAAAGCTCTAAGAGCTCACTCTTTGTTGACCTTGCACAAACACAAAACGAAAGCTAAGGCAGAGTAAACTGCCCGCCACAGCACTCAAAGCATGCCCCAACGAGAGCCCTTCAAATTCACTAGAGGGGCTCAACAGTAGATTTGAATGGGCAGAAGAATCAGCAAATATGAAGACAGTTCAAATTATTTAGTCTGGGAACCAAAAAGAAAAAAAAAAAAGAAGAAGAAGAAGAAGAAGAAGAAGAAGAAGAAAAATAAGTAGAGGGGCACCTGGGTGGCTCAGTTGGTTGAGTATCTGACTTCGGTTCAGGTCATGATCTCACAGTTTGTGAGTTTGAGCCCCGCATCGGGCTCTGTGCTGACAGCTCAGAGCCTGGAACCTGCTTCAGATTCTGTGTCTCCCTCTCTCTCTGCCCATTCCCCACTTGCTCTCTCTCTCTCTCAAAAATAAATATTAAAAAAAAATTTTTTTTTTTTTAAGAAAAATAAGTAGAGGTTCACAGACATGCTGGGACACCCTCAAAGACCAACATATATGTAATGGGAATTGCAGAGGAAAGGAGAAAGGGAACAGAGTAGAAAGACTACTTGAAGATATAAGGCCCAAAACTTCAAAACTCTGATGAAAAAACATTAATCTACAAACACAAAAAGCACAATTACCCCAGGTAGGATAAACTCAAAGAGATCCACACCAAGGCCCATCCCAATTAAACTGTGAAAGACTAAGAAAAAGATCCTTGAAAGCAGCAGGAGAGAAACCATCCTCCAGAGGCCAAAAGGCAATAAGATAATATAGTCAAAGTGACAAAAGAAAGACTTAACCAAGAATTCCATACCCAGGAAATGATCTTTCCAAAAGGAGGGAGAAATTAAAACATTCACGGATAAATACAAACTAAGAGAAGTCATCCTAACAGGCCTGCCCTGAGGAAATACAAAAGGGTGTCCTTCAGGCTAGAGTGAAGGGACACCAGACGTTCATTCGAATCCACACGAAGAAATAAAGAACACTGGTAAAGGTTCACAAGTAAACTGAAAGACAAAATAAACATAGATTTTATAATTCTTTTTTTCTCCCATCTGATTTATAAGAAACTGAATAAATCAGTGAGCATAAATTGTATGCAAGTGTACTTTGCATGACAATATTAGCACATAGGACAGAGAAGGGGATGAAGCTACACAGGAGAAGAGATTCGTAAACTATCAAAATCAAGATGGTATTAATCTGAACTATGTTGTTATAAGGTGTTTATTACTGTAATCCCCAGGGCAGGCACCTAAGAAAATAACCCAAAATATATAGAAAATAAACATCAAGGAAATTAAAATGAAAAGAAGGCAGTAACAGAAAATCAGAAAAACAAGAGAGATACAAGATAAACAAGGAGCAAACAGCAAGTAATAATACCTGCTACATCTCTAAACCTAGAGAACACTGTGCTAGGTGAAAGCAACCAAACACAAAAGGGCACAGACTGTATGATTCCATTTCTATAAAATGTCCAGAAACAGGAAGTTCAGTGGTTACCAGGGGCTGGAGGAGGGGAGAGGCAGCTAAGGCTGGGGGGAGCGGGGGGGGGGGGGGTTCTTTTTGAGGTGATGCAAATGTTCAGGAAGTAGATAGCAACAATAGTTGCACAACTTGGTGAATACACTAAAAATCACTAAAACATATATACTTAAAAGAGTAATTTTTATGGTATATAAAATAAAGGTGTTGTTAAAAGAAACAACAAAGTAAAGCTACATTAAAAATCATCTTGGGGTGCCTAGGTGGCTCAGTCAGCTCTGTGCTGACAAGCTCAGAGCCTGGAGCCTGCTTCAGATTCTGTGTCTCCCCCTTTCTCTGCCCCTCCCCCGCGTGTGCTCGGTCACCCTCTCTCTTTTAAAAATAAACATTAAAAACAAATCATATTGGGGCTCCTGGGTGGCTCAGCTGGTTGAGCGTTTGAGTTTTGAATTTGGCTCAGGTCATAATCTTACACTCGTGGGACTGAGCCCTGCATCAGAGCCCTGCTTCAGGTTCTCTCTCCCTCTGTTTCTCTCCCCCACTCATGCTCCCTCTCTCTCTCTCTCTCTCCCTCTAAAATAAAAAAAATATACATACATATAAAAAATAAAAAATAAGTCATCGTAAGAGAAGGTGTTGAGTGTTGAGGCATCCTGCACATTCTTCCATGAGAACAGTCTCCTTAAAGCAAGAAAAGCCTTGATGTGGCTGCTGCTGAGTCACCGAGGCAAGGCAGTAAGACTTAAACGTTCTCAAATTTAAAATATTTGATGGCAATTCTTAGCGGGAAAGGTATGCTAACCACCCAAATTAAATAGAAAAAGGATGGAAGAACGGGAACCCTCTTGCACGGCTGGTGGGAATGCAAACTGGTGCAGCCACTCTGGAAAACAGTGTGGAGGTTCCTCAAAAAATTAAAAATACAACTACCCTATGACCCAGCAATAGCACTAGCAGGAATATATCCAAAGGATACAGGAGTGCTGATTTGAAGGGGCACATGCACCCCAATGTTTATAGCAGCACTATCAACAATATCCAAACTATGGAAAGAGCCCAAATGTCCATCAACTGACGAATGGATAAAGAAGATTATATATACAATGGAATACTACTTGGCAATGAAGAAGAATGAAATCCTGCCATTTGTAACAATGTGGATGGAACTGGACGGTATTATGCTAAATGAAATAAGTCAGGCAAAGAAAGACAAATACCATGTTTTCACTCATATGTGGGAGTTGAGAAACTTAACAGAAGAACATGGGGGAAGGGAAGGGGAAAAATAGCTTCAAACAGAGAGGGAGGCAAACCATAAGAGACTCTTGAGTACAGAGAACAAACTGAGGGTTGATGGGGGGACAGGGAGAGGGGAAAATGGGTGATGGACACTGAGGAGGGCACTGGCTCGATGAGCACTGGGTCGTATGTAAGCGGTGAATGACAAGAATCTACCCCCAATACCAAGAGCACACTATATACACCGTATGTTAGCCAACATATTTAAAAAATAATAATAAATAGAAAAATGAGTGAAAAAAATTGCCTACAAAAATCTGTTTCTAAGACAATGAAAACATTTTATGTTTTAACTTCGCATATCACCATTAATTTAGAATAACATTTTATTTACTCTGTAGATGGGGAAGAACAGCAATAACACAAATCATCCTCAGCCCCATACCTTCGGCTGTGGGATCTGCTGCTCCAGTACCACTTGGGACTGGCTCTTTGACAACTGCCGCTTCTCCTCCTCTTCGTGCAGCTCGGCCCGAAGAGCTGGGCCCTGGGCCTCAACCTCCGCAGGAATCAGGGTGCTCTGCTTGAACGAGGAGGAAAAGAGCACTGAGCTCTTCGTGCACAGATACTTGTCAATACTGGAGATCACTACCATTCCGCGTATGTTCAATGTGATGACACATGGGAGTCACGCTACAGCTTATAGAAAACTTCAAACCACGCTGTAGGACTGGATTCTCACCTTAATTACGATAGTGACGAAAACGGGGCATACGTGGTACAACACTAAAATTATACTTTCAAGTTATAGAGACCATTTCTGAATTAACATATCATTTTTATAAACTTTCTCTCCTGAAATAAATTTAACTCCAAAACCTTTAAAAAGGAAGGATTAAAGGTAATTTCCAAGTTATCACACTTTGCAAAGTTTCCAAAGTACTTTAATTACGTGTCTACCACACTTCTCCTTCTAGGGAAGGTCGGGGTTGACCCAGACCACTCCCAGCAGAAAGGAAGCTAGCTGCAGCCCTGAGAGTAACTGGGTTTCACCAGCAATGCTAATTCCCCGAGCGTCAACCACAAAGTGTTGGTGAATACAGGGAAAAACCCTGAATGCCAACAGGCACCACAGACCAGCAGGGCCAAGGCCAAGGGACAGAAGCCATACTCCCTTTTCCCCAAAAAACAGACCTAAGGAAATACTTGTACCCATTGTGAAGGACACTGGGAAAAACAAAACATCAACACTCAAGAAAAAGAAAATCCCCCAAACACGTGATAAACCCTGATTAACAATCAAGCTGGAAAGGGAATGACAGATCAGTTCTTTGGGCCCTAGGGCCCTGGCACAGCATTAGGGTGCTTCCCTCTCAGCACCTGCAGCGTGCACTGCGGGCGGGAGGAAACAGCTCTTAACCTTCCACCTGCAAGGGGCAGTAGGGCCACTTCATGCCTGTCCTGCCCAGTGCACACCCAGGCCTGGAGTGGGAACTTGCAAAATGCACCCTAACAGAGGCGAAGGCAAAACATGAGAGCATCATGCAGCAGGAGGGCCACCAGGAAAGAGACACTCAGGAGTCAGGTAAGGCAGTTTCGAGGGTGTGCTCTCAGGAAAGGCTGCAGGACAGCAGGCTGCCATTGGGCCTCGAAAGGCCCAGTACCTCTGGGATGGCTGTGCATGTCTAGCAGTATGATCCTCAGGCCACTTCCTTGACCTGACTGGAGAGGCTCAATGTCAGGTCTCCCTTAATTCACACAACCCCTACCCCCCATCCGTAAGACCTCCTTACAGGTAATTACTTCTATTTCCAGCCTTGAGTAAAGCTCCATTTAATTTTCCATATTCTAAATAGTAAGGTCAATATAAGAAAATGATGTTTTTAAAAGTTTATTCTCAAATTTTTCTAAAAACCTAGAGAATTCTAGGGAAAATATCATATATATACATACATATATCTATATTTAATCATTAAGAGAAGAAAATAGGTATACCTGGAGAAGGAAAAAAGTAATACTGCACAAAGAATACCAATACAGTAATAAAAATAAATTCAACTGATAATGAGTTAAAGACATTCAAACTATACCTAACCTGACCTCGTACTATTTTCAAAAATTATTATATGAATATTTTTTAATGGAAAGAAAGAAAGAAAGAAAGAAAGAAAGAAAGAAAGAAATTGGCTTGAGCAATTGATACTGGCCATACTACAGTTTACTTCTGCATTCCAGAACTCTGCTTAGTGATATGAACACAAGGGAGATTTCTTTATGGGATGTACATCTCTAAGAAAAGGGAAACAAGCTTACGTTTCCAGAGAACTTTTCTCACAAGCCAACTCCAAAGTGAAGTAACCTGGAAAGTAAGTCAATTAGCTCACAAGCCCATGTGAAATAACTCTTCTGGTAAGTGAGCCTGCTTTTCAAACAGGTGCAAAGATATTTGTGGCCCAGATTAACTAACGCCTGTTCAAAGGAAGAACAGCGTGTCCCTGCTAATTTGGGCACAATGACCCTGGCATCCCAGGAAATGTCCAGCAAGGCTTTATGTGCATCTGCTTGTGGGGTGAATCCTGAGGGAAGGCCACAGGAGGAACATGCAACCAGCCACAAGTCTCCCCCACACCAAGACATGAACCTGAATCTGATCATGTGTGTAGAGATGCTGACATGCTTACAGGAATAGGGGGGAGTCTAACATCACAGGAAGCAATAAAAACAGATCCCATGCAAACGAAGCCCCGTGTGGATCCTGATTTGAACAACCACAGGAAGAGACTAGAACCTGGGCTGGATATATGGTGATATTAATGAATCATTTTTAATTTTCTAAGTTAGAATGGATTATGGTTAAGTTCTTTTGGGAGGAGAAAAACGTTACATGGCAGAAACAGATGATGAAGTATTTACAGATGAAAACACACGATACCTGGGATTTGCTTCAAAAGAATTGGGGGTAGGGAGCACTGCCACACTAAGACTGGCACGTACCCCACTGGGCAGCCAGATACAGGGGTTCAATGAACTATTCTACTTCTGTATATGTTGAAATTTTCTCCAATAAAAGTTAAAATAAGGCTGCAAACAGCTTCCCACCTCCCAGAAATCTAAGTGCTTTCTGTGAAACCAGCTAGACAAAAAAGGTCACTTAAAAAAATTATCTAATGTTCACCTTCTTAGCAGCAAAGTAAAGAGAGAACTTACTTGAACAATGACTTTCTTGTACCACAACTAGAAAAACACTTCCAAAATGCTGCAGGAGCTTATTCAACATAGTGCTGGCAGTCCTAGCCTCAGCAATCAGACAACACAAAGAAATAAAAGGCATCCAAATTGGCAAGGAGGAAGTCAAGATTTCAGTCTTCACAGATGACATGATATTCTATCTAGAAAACCCAAAAGATTCTACCAAAAAAAATGCTAGAACTGATCCATGAGTTCAGGCAAGTCGCAGGATATAAAATCAATGCACGATAATTGGTTGCATTTCTATACACCAATAATGAAGCAGCAGAAAGAGAAATCAAGGAATCAATCCCATTTACGATTCTACCAAAACCCGTAAAATACCCAGGAATAAGCCTAGCCAAAGAGGTGAAAAATCTATACACTGAAAACTATAGAAAGCTCACGAAAGAAATTGAAGAAGACACCAAAAAACGGAAAAGCATTCCATGCTCATGGATTGGAAGAACAAATATTGTTAAATTGTCAGTACTACCCAAAGCAATCTACATGTTCAATGCAATGATGCAATCCCTATCAAAATAACACCAGCATTCTTCACAGAGCTAGAACAAACAATCCTAAAATTTGTATGGAAACAGAAAAGTCCTCGAATGGCCAAAGCAATCCTGAAAAAGAAAAACAAAGCTGGAGGCATCACAATTCCAGACTTCCAGATGTATTACGAAGCTGTAATCATTAAGACAATATGGTACTGGCACAGAAACAGACACTGATCAATGGAACATAAGAGAGAAAACAGAAATGGACCCACAAACATATGGCCAGGTAATCTTTGACAAAGTAGGAAAGAGTATCCAATGGAATAAAGACAGTCTCTTCAAGCAAATGATGTTGGAAAAACTGGACAGCGACATGCAGATGAATGAACCTGGACCACTTTCTTACATCATACACAAAAATAAACGCAAATTGCATGAAAGACCTAAAATGTAAGACACGAAGCCATCAAAATCCTAGAGGAGAAAAAAGGCAACAACCTCTTTGACTTTGGCCACAGCAACTTCTTACTCAACATGTTCTGTGAGGCAAGGGAAATAAAAGAAAAAATGAACTTCTGGGACCTCATCAAAATAAAAAGCATCTGCACAACTAAGGAAACTCAATCAGCAAAACTAAAAGGCACCCAACAGAATGGGAGAGGATATTTGCAAATGACATATCAGATAAAGGATTAGTATCCAAAAATCTATAAAGAACTTATCAAACTCAACACCCAAAAAACAAATGGTCCAGTGAAGAAATGGGCAAAAGACATGAATAGACACTTTCCAAAGAAGACAGACATCCAGATGGCTAACAGACACATGGAAAAATGCTCCACATCACCCATCATCAGGGAAATACAAATCAAAACCACAATGAGATACCACCTCACACCAGTCAGAATGGCTAAAATGAACAACTCAGGCAACAACAGATGTTGGCGAGGATGTGGAGAAAGGAGAACCCTTTAGCACTGCTGGTAGGAATGTAAACTGGTGCAGCCACTCTGGAAAACAGTACGGAGGTTCCTCAAAAAATTAAAGATAGAACTACCCTACGACCTAGCTACTGTATTACTAGGTATTTATCCAAAGGATATAGGAGTGGTATTTTGAAGGGGCACATGCACCCCAATGTTTATAGCAGCACCATTGACAATAGCCAAAGTATGGAAAAAGCCCAAATGTCCATCGACTGATCAATGGGTAAAGAAGAAGATGTGGTACGTACGTACGTACGTACGTACGTACACACACACACACACACACACACACACACACACAGAGGAAGATTACTCAGCAATCAAAAAGAATGAAATCTTGCCATTTGCAACAACGTGGATGGAATGAGAGGGTATTATGCTAAGTGAAATTAGTCAGAGAAGGACAAATACCATATGACTTCACTCATATGTGGAATTTAAGATACAAAACAGATGAACATAAGGGAAGGGAAGCAAAAATAATATAAAAACAGGGAAGGAGCCAAACGTAAGAGACTCTTAAATACAAAGAACAAACTGAGGGTTGCTGGAGGGGTATTGGCTGGGGGCGGGGGTGGGCTAAATGGACAAGCGGCATTGAGGAGGACACTTGTTGGATGAGCACTGGGCGTTATATGTAGGGGATGAATCACTGGATTCTACTGAAATCATTGCACTATATGTTAACTAACTTGGACATAAATTTAAAAAAAAAAAAAATGCCGTAGGAGCATTTGGACAGTAGTCAATACAGAAACACAAAACTGCTAAGCCAAGGTACATAAATGACACTCGGTTTCAGGAAGTGTGTGGCTCTGTGTGTCACCAACAGGTAACAAATGGGCAGGAGGAACAAATCAGCAATCAGACAGTCTCTGGGGGAAGGGCTGTGAGTCAGTACCTGATCCTGTCAACAGACATCCTCAGCAGGTCGCAGGGCAGCGCTTCAGGAGGGAAGAGGGAAGACCAGTCACCTGGGGATCACTAACTCACCCCAGATGCGCTGCCCGGATCCCGGTCTACAAACAGCAGCGGGGCCCTCTAGCCTCTCAAAACACGGGAAGGCGTGTCCACCTCGCAGAGGGCTGTCTCCAGCGTCCTTCTCCCAAGACCCTCCTGGGGCCGGGCGCATGGAACCTGTCGGCACCCCTCTGTCACCAAGAATGACTGTGAGCAACGAAGGAGCTGACAGGACAACTGCTCACCCTCCCTGTGGCGAAGCACCTTCCTGGTGGCCGCTCGACCCCTCTGTGATGACCCCTCAGCGCTGCACTCAAGGGGGCTGGGGGGACACTGAGGGGACCCTGAGAGGCTTAATGGGGCATAGAGAAGATACTGAGAGGGTTACGGGGACACTGAAGAGGCTTCATCCTCTTTTAATGAAATCTGAGGAAGAGGACGGTATGAGGAGGCCATTCCTGTGAACTAACCGGTGAGCAGCTGCATCTCGGTCCCGGCTGGGGGCTTACTGTGTCCTTAAGCCGTCCTGAGGGCACAGGCTTCTGTGTGTGGATTCCTCCTGTGTCTTCTCATTCTTTCGAATGTGGGAAACCCACCCCAAGTGGCCAGATTCAAGGCAACTTAAAAGTCCATGAAGCAAATCTCAACAAAAATGCCAATTCCCAGACTTTTCAACCAAACAAATGGGGATAAATCTCATTTTTACACTTCCCTTTATTTTTGCAATCTCCTGTAATGCTCATTCTGGAAACTTTCATTGAGGAAATGGTTTAAATACTAATTTCACAAATCAGCTGATCAGTATACATACAACTAAAAGCACTGACTATTAATTAGGGGACAGAGGAGAACACCAGGGCCTTATTTCACGATTAGAAAAGAGTAATATTAGCATCTCCTTTTTTAAAAAGCCCCACAGCTTTTTTTTTTTGTCTGTGCTGACAGCGTGGAGCCTGCTTGGGATTCTCTCTCTGTCTTTCTCACTGCCCTCCCCCAGTCCACTCACACACATGCTCTCGCTCTCAAATAAATAAACCTTTTAAGAACAAAGAAAATCCCCAAAGAAATAGTACTCACAATATCTTATAATCTCTATAAATCTCGATGTAGCACTTCACAAAACACATCAGTTATCTAGGAAGCACTATGCACATAGACTCGTACTCTCTCTCCCCCAGAAAGACCAGAAGACACGGGAGACACAGTATTTCAAATCTAAGAACATGGAGCAGAGGGCATCAGGGCGTACAGCCAGCGTCCACAGATGCCACCCTGCCTCCACGCAAAGGGAACTGGGGGACGTGAGCCCCGCGGCAAGCCACAAGGACCCTGGCTGGGTCCCAGCCTGCACGGTCTTATCCGTGGCAGTCTCACCTGCTGAAGAGAATTCCAACTGCTTCTTCAGAAGAACAACTACACAACTTGACATACTGCTTGTGGATGTTCTAACAAAGTTTCAAAAATCTGAAAACGAAACCAGAGCGTACACCGACTCCCGGGAGCACCTGCCACAGCAAGTGTGTTCCGTGTGGACACAGGCGGACGTGCACGTGAAGTCCTCCCCCTCCCTGTCGTGAGGTCGCTTCCTCCCCAGCCACCGCCACCTCCTGAGAGTCCAGACCCAGACGCCTCCTCGTCGTCCCCCAGGCGCCACAGCCTCCCCACCACCCTCATAGGCGCCACAGTCAATCACACCCCAGCACAGCCCGGGAGACATCAGGAACCCTTCGCTGCCCCGGAGCACCGCCCTCAGAGGGGCCCCGAGCCCGCCCTCTGTGCCCTCCCATCCCTACGCTTCCCAAGGGCCTTGTCAATTCCCGTCTGAGGTAGTACAATCACCTCCAACGCCTCTTTTGTCCAGCTGTCAGATGCCTGTGCCGCTGCCTACAAGGTCAGGGTCCTGCCCTCCAAGCACACGGTCCCCCAGACACACCCCAGGTGGGTCCTGACATCCCTCCTCCTCACCCTGACCTCGGAAGTCACACCAACACCGTGTGGCGGGGCCACCGGTACCTCTTTTTTTTTTAATTTTTTTTTCAACGTTTTTTATTTATTTTTGGGACAGAGAGAGACAGAGCATGAACGGGGGAGGGGCAGAGAGAGAGGGAGACACAGAATCGGAAACAGGCTCCAGGCTCCGAGCCGTCAGCCCAGAGCCTGACGCGGGGCTCGAACTCACGGACCGCGAGATCGTGACCTGGCTGAAGTCGGACGCTTAACCGACTGCGCCACCCAGGCGCCCCCACCGGTACCTCTTAAAAAGGGCACCTGAAGACGTCTGGGGGACGAGCGGGGGCTGGCCCGCTGCCGTCAGACCCCTACTCGGCAAGTTCCCCGCAGGCCCCACCGCGCCCGGCCCTGGGAAGCAAGAGGACAGGACAGGCACAACTACCCCTCACGCTCAGCCCTCTGTGGGCTTTGCAGGGCACGGGGCTAGAAGTCCTGAAGGAAAGGGGGGCGTCCCGCACTGGGCAAGGCGGGGAAGCGCCTGCTGTGGAGGTGATCTGGCTGAAAGGTGAGAGTGTGAAGACGAGTTCAGAGGACGGCACACCTGGCACGTCTGCAGAAACAGACAACGGACAGGACGACGGGACACGGGGTCAGAGGACACGTGTGGCAGGCACCTGTGCGGAGCCGTGTCCCCAGGTCACACTGAGTAGCCTGGGAGGCACAGGGCGGGAACCTATATGCAGAAAAGAGACTACAGGGGAGGCCTCACACAGGCGACCGCTGCTGGACCGTACTGGGGGCACTCGGACGCGCTCTCCCGGACCGGCTGACCCCTGAGTGCAGGCCCCAGGCGTGTCCAGCACCCACCCGCCACCAGAGCGCTCCGATGAGAAGACTCGGAGAGGGCAGGAGCCCCGGGAGGCCCAGCGCTGGAGAGCCCCTCAGCGGCCAGACCCCCCCCCGCGGCACCGCTGCTCCGCCTGCTGCGTCTGCGTCTTGGCTGCGTGCGTGTCTCCGAGCTCCCACGGGGCTGCCTGGTGCCAATGCTCCAGGAGCAAAACCCTGGCGCCCACCACACAGCCAAGCTCCTATCCTCCTCCAGCAGGCGCCTCTGACTCTGCAGGGTTCCAGCCAGCCCCCACTTCCGAGACAGTGACCGCCCAGCACTGCACCTGCCACGTGCCTCCATCCACCTACCACACAGACCCCTCCCCCACGTGCTTCTGGTCGCCCACCACACAGCCCCCCCATCAGAAACCCCAACCCCAATGCCACCCACCCCGTGCACCTTGTTCCACCCACCACATGGTTCCCATCTTAAAGGTAGTAAACATCCTACGTGCTCCTCACAGTCAAATTTGTCATAGTTTAAAATGCAGTTTCACGGCACAAGAACAGACACTCAGATCAATGGAACAGAACAGAGAACCCAGAAACGGACCCACAAACGTATGGCCAACTAATCTTTGACAAAGCAGGAAAGAATATCCAATGAAATAAAGACAGTGTCTTCAGCAAGTGGTGCTGGGAAAACTGGAGAGTGACATGCAGAAAAATGAACCTGGACTTTCTTACACCAGACACAAAAATAAACTCAAAATGGATGAAAGACCTCAATGTAAGACAGGAAGCCATCAAAATCCTCGAGGAGAAAGCAGGCAAAAACCTCTTTGACCTCTGCCGCAGCAACTTCTTACTCAACATGTCTCCAGAGGCAAGGGAAACAAAAGCAAAAATGAACTACTGGGACCTCATCAAAATAAAAAGCTTCTGCACAGTGAAGGAAACAATCAGCAAAACTAAAAGGCAATTGGCAGAATGGGAGAAGAGATCTGCAAACGACATATCAGATAAAGGGTTAGTATCCAAAATCTATAAAGAACTTACCAAACTCAACACCCAAAAAACAAATAATCCAGTGAGGAAATGGGCAAAAGACATGAATAGGCACTTCTCCAAAGACATCCAGATGGCCAAGCGACACATGAAAAAATGCTCCACATCACTCATCATCAGGGAAATGCAAATCAAAACCACAAGGAGATACCACCTCACACCTGTCAGAATGGCTAACAACTCAGGCAACAACAGATGTTGGCAAGGATGCAGAGGAAGAGGAACTCTTTTGCACCGCTGGTGGGAATGCAAGCTGGTGCAGCCACTCTGGAAAACAGTATGGAGGTTCCTCAAAAAATTAAAAATAGAACTACCTTACGACCCAGCAATTGCACTACTAGGCATTTATCCACAGGATATAGGTATGCTGTTTTGAAGGGACACATGCACCCCAATGTTTATAACAGCACTACCAATAATAGCCAAAGTATGGAAAGAGCCCAAATGTCCATCAACGAATAAATGGATAAAGAAGATGTGGTATGTATGTGTTTGTGCGTGTGTGTGTGTGTGTATGTATATATATATATATATATATATACACACACACATATAGTGAAGTATTACTCGGCCATCAAAAAGAACGAAACCTTGCCATTTGTAACTACGTGGATGGAACTAGAGTGTATTATGCTAAACGAAATTAGTCAGGAAAAGACAAATATCATATGACTTCACTCATATGAAGACTTTAAGAGACAAAACAGAAGAACATACGGGAAGGGGAACAAAAATAATATTAAAACGGGGAGGGGGACAAAAACATAAGACACTCTTAAATACGGAGAACAAACTGAGAGTTGCTGGAGGGTTTGTGGGAAGGGGGATGGAAATGGGTAAGGGGCATTAAGGAATCTACTCCTGAAATCATTGTTGCACTAGATGCTAACTAACTTGGATGTAAGTTTAAAAAAAAAAAAATTAGGGGTGCCTGGGTGGCTCAGTCGGTTGAGTATCCGATTTCAGCTCAGGTCATGATCTCACAGCTCGTGAGTTCGAGCCCCTCGTCGGGCTCTGGTGCTGACAGCTTGGAGCCTGGAGCCTGCTTCGGATTCTGTGTCTCCCTCTCTCTCTGTCCCAACCCACTCGCATTCTGTCTCTGTCTCTCTCAAAAATAAATAAACATTAAAAATTAATTAATTAGAGGCGCCTGGGTGGCGTAGTCGGTTAAGCATCCGACTTCAGCCAGGTCACGATCTCGCGGTCCGTGAGTTCGAGCCCCGCGCCAGGCTCTGGGCTGATGGCTCGGAGCCTGGAGCCTGTTTCCGATTCTGTGTCTCCCTCTCTCTCTGCCCCTCCCCCGTTCATGCTCTGTCTCTCTCTGTCCCAAAAAAAAAAAAAAAAAAAGTTAAAAAAAAAAAATAAAAATTAATTAATTAAATAATTAAATGAAAATTTAAAAAAAGAACTTACTACTGAAAAATAAAAATAAAATGCAGTTTCAATCAATAAATTAAATACAAGCACGGTTTCATGTGTAAAATATACCCGTTTCTCCCTCTGGAATATTCTTTTAAAACTTCATTTATTCTGAATCAACGTTTAAACCAAGAAAATCTAACGTAAAGCCACAGGCTGGGAATGGGCCCTGTTCCCCATAGGACCTGTCTGCACAGAAGGAAACCAAAGCCAACATCGGAGGACCCGCGGCTGGAGAAGGCAGCACTGGCCTGCGGCACCGCCCGCCATCCTCACACAGCTCCCCACGTTCACACCAGAGGGGCACGGTGGCTCTACCCACTCCTGAGGAGAAGCCGTGGCTGGGGCCACCCCGCACCTGTGCTGAGGCCTGAGCTCGAGGATGCAGGAACTCCAGGGCTTCCCCCAAGGCCACACCTCGGGAGACACAGAACAGGCCGAATCTGAACGTAAAACGAAGACACCACGCCTACTAAAAGCAGGGTTACCTTTTCCCTTCCAATCTTAAGTAGAGCTGAACAGAATCAGAGGGTAAACCAATGTTTAGAGCTGAGTCACCGTGAATGAAGGATGAAACCGTCACAGGAACACCTTGTTACAAAAGCACCTGTGAAACAGGTGGTCCCTGTGTTTACGCGAGTCGGAGACTTCCTGCTTTGTAGTCCAGAACACCAACTTCCTAAATACTTGACAAGACACTAACTCACCAGAACAGTGATTTTTACTTGATTTTACCGCCAGCTGGAGATCATGCCGCCACCACCCTTGGGCGGAAGAAGGCGCACATCCCATCCTGCGCGGGGCAGCAGCTGACCCCATCCACGTCTGGGAGCCTGGCATGCCCCGCTGGACGGCGCAGGGGACAGAGCAGGCCCGTCCACTGTGAGATGAAACCTACAGCCACCCCAGTCTGTGTGACGAGACGGTTTCAGGCCAAAGAGACGAGTGCTTAGTCTAGAGACACAGGTGCCACAGGTCTGCAGGTGAGGAAAGGGGGTTGCTGGCCCTTCCAGAAATTCACTTCCACACTAAAACTTAAAGTACCTGTCAAGAAGCAGTCACTGCTCGGGGCACCTGGGTGGCTCAGTCGGTTAAGCATCCGACTTCGGTCAGGTCACGATCTCGCGGTCCGTGAGTTCGAGCCCCGCGTCGGGCTCTGTGCCGACAGCTCAGAGCCTGGAGCCTGTTTCACATTCTGTGTCTCCCTCTCTCTCTGACCCTCCCCCGTTCATGCTCTGTCTCTCCCTGTCTCAAAAATAAATAAATATTTAAGAAGAAAAAAAAAAAAAAAGAAGCAGTCACTGCTCTTGAGACAGGACAGAAAGATGTAATTTCATGAAGCATCAATAAAGGGAACCCGAGGGTGTGTGTGTGCACAACAGGAGGCCCTCGGAACTGTCTTGCCACGAGGGTCAGAGACCACCTCGAGGTGCGCCCTGAAACCTGACACCTCACACAGAATTCCATGTGCGCGTGCACGTGCACATCTCCCGAGGATCAGAGATCAAAGCCTTTACCGAGAGCTCTGCGATCAAAACTCTTAAAACAGGGGCTCCTGATTGGCTCTGTCAGTACAACATGCAACTCCTGAACTCGGGGTTGGGAGTTCAAGCCCCACATTGGATAAATTACTTAAAAATAAATCTTAAAAACAAAAAAACGAAACAATCTCACATTCTAGGGGCACCTGCGTGGCTCAGTTCGTTAAGCGTCCGAGTTCAGCTCAGGTCACGATCTCGCAGTTTGCGAGCTCAAGCCCCACATCCGGCTCACTGCTGTCAGACTGTCAGTGCAGAGCCCATTTCAGATCCTCTGTCCCGCTCTCTATGCTCCTCTGCTGCTTACACTCTCCCAAAAATAAATATTAAAAAAAAAAAAAAAAAAAAAAAGCTCACGTTCTTACCCACCATAAGGAAGCCCCCACACTTGCCAAGGACAGGCAGCAGACCGTGAGACCCGCTCACGGAGACATGCACTTGGACGACAGGAAGGACCTGCCCGGACACCCGCCTCACCTGTGGCGCTCCCCAAAGCTCGTGGGGAGCTAGGGCTTTCCCATCCTCAGAACAGCTGGTGCTCCCGGGCGTCCTCAGGCCGTCCTCTACGGGCGGAAGGTCCCGGCCACGGTTCAGCTCGTCCTCTGGCTCCCGAGTCAGCACCGCAGGGTGAGACGCGTCCTTCTCCTGCAGCTGCTCCGCGAGGTGTGCCCGCAGCTGCTCCAGAGCCCGTCTGTGCTCCTCCCTCACGGCCTGCATCTCAGACCGGTGACGTGACTCCAGGGAATCCAGATGTGACGAGTGACTGGCCTCCAAAGCACTGACCGCGGCAGCGTGCTTCGTCCGCAGTTCAGCCACGCGGGCTTCTGAGAGAGCCCAGTGCTCACTCTCCATGGAGGCCCGCAGCTCCTCCGCCTGAGCCCGGTGTCTGGCCTCCAGCTCCGCCGTCAAGGACAGAACGTGCTGCTGGTGTCTCTCCCGGAGGAGTCGGAGCTCGCGGGCATGCTTCTCCTGGGCCTCCCGAAGGAGGGCATCCTGCTCCGCGGTGAATCTCTCTGTGATTTCTTTCCGTTCTTCTAAAAACCTGAGAGGACACGCAAAGTGAATATGGGCAGCAGGATGTGCAGCCACAAGAGCGCCGACATCACTCTGAAAACCGACTCGCGTTTCCTACATCGCCCCTGGATTTTAACTGCCCTTGCCGCTCCTCCCTCTGCCATGGCCGGTCTGAGGCCACCACCATCAGAAGTAACTGCAGAGTGAAGGGGCCACGCTGAAGAGGAGTTCAAAGGCCAGAGCCCAGGCGTGCCCGCTCACAAACCGGAGGACACAGGAGCCACAGCAAGAAAGCACACACACGTTTCCGACAGGCACCACAGCAAAGCGGGTGTGACTGCTCACTCACGGCGACAAGAATCTCGACAGGGAAGGGGTGGCGGCATCGCTTGCAGGAGCCCACAGGGCCACAAAGACCTCAGAAAAAGTTCGCTTGTGAATTAAGGGACGCAAAGCAGGAAGAGCCACGCGTGGTGCTGGCCGGCAAACACACAGGCAGGCAGAAAGACTCCCTTCCAATCAGAGAGCCTAAAGCTCAACCGGGCATGCATTCCACACCGGTGAGGTCCCTGTTCAATTCTCACCAAGGCTAAGACCTGTGACTGTGTCTCTGTGCCAGCCCTCCACCAGATACCTCTGAAAGCGCTGCCACAGATCATCCCATTTAGCGTCACCACACAGGGAGATCACGAAGGTTTTGCGAGGTTGAGTGTGGCGCCTGAAACCATCCAGCTTACACAGGGTGGGTCAAGATCTGAACTCAAGTTCTCAGCCCCCAGGTCAAAAGCTCTCACACCTGACTCATGATGGGGGTAACAGCTGACACAGGAGAAAAGGCAGCACCAACATCAAGTCTGATGATCCCACGGCTCCCACACACCCCAGTCTCTACAGCCCTGGTTTGCAAAGAGTTAGCACTGACAGAGGCAAAGAACCAAATCACAATCTAAATCTATTTAAAATTTAAGGGAAGTACGTGTATATTTTAGAAAGAAAAAGTTTATTTTTAAAATATACGTTTGAGTTTAAAAAACACACAAAAAGAACACGGATAAACTGCGTATCTTTTTGATAAAAGAAGTGTAAAGTTGGGGCGCCTGGGTGGCTCAGTCAGTTAAGCATGTGACTTCAGTTCAGGTCATGATCTCACGTCTCGTGAGTTAAAGCCCTGTGTCGGGAGCCTGCTTCGGATTCTGTCTCCCTCTCCCTCTGCCCCTCCCCTGCTCATGCTCTCTCTCTCTTTCTCTCTCTCTCAAAAATAAACACTAAAAATTAAAATTAAAAAAATTAGAAAAGCGTAAAGTCTTGCTTTTGAAATTTTAAAACGTGCAAAGAACAAAAATGATGTGGAAAATGCGTGCACAGTAGTGTCCACCAAAGGAACACAGATCCCACCAGAAGGACGTGGACACTGTTTCTGCCGTGTTCCAGCATATCTGAGTCATGGGACATGTGCTTCTGTCCTGCTGTTATTTTAGGGTGAAGACTGCTTGGCCCCACCTTCCTGCACACCTTCCCGCTCTACTGAGAGCCTACAGCACATCTTCCCAGGGGATCTGCCTCTCACCCTCTGCTGGGCATCTGGGGGGTCAGGGGTTGGGTGGGAACCTGGCAGACGGCTCTACACTCAGCATGCTGCTACGGGGACGTCACCCACCTGTTCTGGGCCAGCATCAGCTGGAGGGCACAGTCCTCCTTCAGGCGGAGTGTAGCAAGCTCCCAGTCCTTGTCCACAGGAGCCAGACCACCACCCGGCTCCCGGCCACACTGGCTGCACTGCGGAAACTCGTCCCCAGCGAGCCCGAGCTCCAGCTGCCGTAGACGGCCCTGCTGCTCCACCAGGGACCCCTCCAGTTCCAGGATCTGGGCCGCCTGCTGATCCTGAAGTTGCCTCATTTTGATTTCTCGAAGCTCAAACTTGTTTATTATCAACTGTTTCTCAGACTCAGCTTGTTCCCTCAGGTCAAGGAGCATCAGCGTCACTTCCTCTTCAGCTTTTCTCTTTAGACCCTCACTTGTCACCTTCCATTCCTCCTCTCTTTCTTTGAATTCTTGCTTCATTAGTTGAATCTTCTCCTTAGCTTTCTTCAGCTCCTCCTGGTGATCTTCAACTAAGTTATATTTTACCTACAGACAACACAGTTTCATTCAAGTAGGAAGAGAAGAGAAGAGAAGAGAAGAGAAGAGAAGAGAAGAGAAGAGGAAAGGAAAGGAAAGGAAAGGAAAGGAAAGGAAAGGAAAGGAAAGGAAAGGAAAGGAAAGGAAAGAAAAAAGATTACTGGCAATATTGACCCCCAAATGAGCTGTTCTTCGCCTCTGGAGCTGGCAGGCCTGGACAAACCAACAGAAATGAACATATACACACAAGTGTGCAGCAAACAGGGCTGGAGGCCATCTCTGTGTGCCAAGACCAGCAAAGGCGGGGAGGGGGGCAGCGGGGGGGCAGACACGTCACGGGTCTTAAGTCAAGGGGAAGGCCAACTCCCCGGCCACAGCAGAGCCACCATCAGTAAGAAGACGAAGTCCATGAGAACAGTAACAGCAAAAAGCACGACGAGTTCAAGCCTCTGGTCTTGCTCCATTCATATTCCAGCATCTACAAGGAACTTGAGCAAAGGGATGAGAAGCTAAAATTCATACTTTTAAGAGTATCTTGCGAAAAGGGAGGTGAATCACAAAGCTGAAAGTAGGCAAATGTTTTGATTTTCAAAAAAGGAAAGAAAATAGGTCAATAAACTACTGAATGTCATTGAAAAGAAACAAAACTAAAAATGGTATGTAAGACAGACCTCGACTCCTTATTTAAAAATTAAGTTATCGGGGCGCCTGGGTGGCTCAGTTGGTTAAGCAACCAACTTCGGCTCAGGTCATGATCTCGCAGTTTGTGAGTTCGAGCCCCGCGCTGGGCTCTGTGCTGACAGCTCAGAGCCTGGAGCCTAATTCAGATTCTGTGTCTCCCCATCTCTCTACCCCTCCCCTGCTCACGCTCTGTGTCTCTCTGTCTCTCAATAATAAATAAACGTTTATAAAAAAAAAAAAATTAAAAGAAAAATGAAGTTATTAAAGTGGCACCTGGCTGGTTCAGTCAGTCAAACATTCAACTCTTGATCTCGGAGTCATGAGTGCACGCCCCAAGCTGGGTGCAGAGTTTGCTTTAAAAAAAAAATGAAGTTATTAAAAATAAAGTTTAGGGTCACTGCTTCTGGAGATGGCTGAGAAGCTCTAATCAGGCCAACCCTCCCAGATAACAGCTATAAACACTGGAAAAAATGTAAGAAGCTACCTGAAGACCTGAGAGAGCATCTAAAAGCAAGCAAATTGTGGGGCATTTGGGTGGCTCAGTCGATTGTGAGTTCAACTTCGGCTCAGGTCACCATCTCGTGGTCCATGAGTTAGAGCCCCATGTCATGCTCTGTGCTGACAGGTCAGAGCCTGGAGCTGCTTCAGATTCTGTGTCTCCCTCTCTCTCTGCCCCACCCCCGCTCATACTCTGTCTCTGTCTCTCTCAAAAATAAACAAAAACATTTAAGAAAAAATTCAAAGCAAGCAGTGTGGAGAAGGGTTGGACACCCAGAAAAAATAATAGCAGCGGGCAATTGACCTGTCCATGCCACGCACACTAGAATCCCATCATCTTACTTGTTTGAAGAGAAGAGGTAGAAACTGAGAGATGAAAGCCCATTAGGACAGAGCCAGAGAAAGAAAGCTGAAAAATCTGTGCATAAACCTAGCCCAAATCTCGGGCTAACCCCTGATGCATATGTGTGTGGGCAGACTCCAAGAGCCGACCAACACAGAGAAGATATAACATGGAGTCAAAATCCAGCCAAGTTAACTATCTGCTAAAAATGGGGAAAAAAACAAAACAAAACCAATACTCTTTAGAGGAACACAACAGAATCCAGAGTCTCCACAGTGTATTATTCGCAATGTCCAGGATATAATCCAAAATGAGTTGATATACAAATAAACAGGAACTATGATCCATGCTAAAAAGAAAATATAATCATTAGAGAACAACCCCAAGGTAACACAAATGCGAAATTAGCAGACAAAGGTTTTAAACAGCTATCATAATTACACTTACACACATAAAGAAAAAGACACTCATAATGAATAAAAGAATAGCGGATCACAGTGAAGATAAAAGACACTCTTAAGAAGAACCAAATAGAAATTCTAGAATTGGAAAGCACAATATCTGAAATTTAAAAATTCACTAGGTGGACTTAAAAGCAGATCAGAGCTAACAAATGATAGTCCGTGAACTGGAAGATTGATAGAATTTAACCAACAGGAAGGAAAAAAGATTAGAAAAAATAAATAGAACCTCAGAAACTGAAAGATACAACATCCATGGAAATGGAGTTCCAAGAAGGAAAGGAGAGAATGGAGCAGAAATAAAAAACTGAAGAACATACTCAGTAAAAACTCCTCAAATTAGGAGAAAGACACAAATACATAGAATTTTCTGTAAGTCACTAAAACAGACCACCGTTTCAGTAATGTGATCATTAAATAAGAAAAGATAAAGTCTATCTAGTTTAAAGGTTTTTGTTTTTGTTTTTTCAGATAACTATGTTTCTTAGGATGCCGGTTTCTTTTTCTCAAATATTCATAATTCATTTTATGCATGGATTTTAACAATTTCATGAGAGAGGGGCACCTGGATGGCTGAGTTGGTTAAGCATCCAATTTCGGCTCAGGTCAATGATCTCACAATTTGGGAATTCAAGCCCCCATCAGTCTCTCTGCTGTCAGTACAGAGCCCACTTCAGATCCTCTGTCGTTCTCTCTCTCTGCCCCTCCCCTGCTTGTGCCTGCTCTCTTAAAAATTAAAAAAAAATTTTAAAAAGAATTTCATGAGAGGAAAAAATACCAAAGAAAATCACACCTAAGCACATCATAGTAAAATGACTGAGAATAAAACAGAAAGAGAAAAACCTTTGAAAGAGCTAAAAAGAAATGATACATTACATTTAGATAAATATTGATTTGAATGATCACTGACTTCTCATGAGAAGTAAGGTCAGAAGTAACAACACCTTTAAATCCTGAAAAACATCCTGTCACCTTGCCTTCTAGATACAGCAAAAATTATCTTCAAGAAAGAAGGTAAAAGAAAACTTATTGAATAGCAGATCCGCACAATAAGAATGCTTAAAGGAAATGCTTCAGGCTGAAAGGAAGCGCTACCAAATGGAAACTCAGACCTTCGGGAAGAAACAAAGAGCACTGTAAATGATAAATGTAAGACTACTTTTCCTCTTAATTTCCTTCAAGTATATATGACTATTCAAAACAAAACTTACATTGTGGAGCTTACCCACACAAACAGACGTAACACCTATAAAAATTACGGCATAAAAAACAAAGAAAACATGATAAATGCACCTATCCACTCACAGGACTCTCACATTTGATCTGAAATGGTACACTGTTAACCCTGAGAAGATCGTGAGGAAAACGTATGCTCTACTCCCGAAAGCAATCACTAAGCACACAGCAGATACATAAAAATCAATTCTAAGGGGCGCCTGGGTGTCTCAGTCAGTTAAGTCTCTGACTCTTGATCTCAGCTCAGGTCTTGTTTTCCGGGTTGTGCATTAAAGCCCCATGCTGGGCTCTGCTTCCCCCCACCCCCCCCCCCCCCCCCCCAATCAATCCTAAAAATATTCAAATAACCCAAAAGGCAAGAAAGAAGGAACAGAGGGAACAAAAAAAGAAAACATAAAGAAAAACAGATGGACCTTGTAGAAAACTAATAGCAAAATGGTAGACATAAGTCAAACCAGATCAATAATGAACCAAAATGTTAACAAAGTAAACACTCCAATAAAAGTTAAAGAGTTGTCAGAATGGAGTTTTAAAAATATCCAACTATAGGGGCGCCGAGGTGGCTCAGTAGGTTAAGTGTCTGACCCTTCACATTGGCTCAGGTCATGATCTCACTGTTTCTGGGTGTGAGCCCCACATTGGGCCCTGCACTGATATGTGGAGCCTGCTTGGGATTCTCATTCTCATCTCTATCTCTCTCTCTCTCTGCCCCTCCCCTGCTCATTCTCTCTCACTCTAAAAAGAAATAAATAGGGGTGCCTGGGTGGCTCCGTCGGTTGAGTGTCCAACTTTGGCTCAGGTCATGATCTCACAGTTTGTGGGTTTGAGCCCCACATCGGGCTCTGTGCTGACAGCTCAGAGCCTGGAGCCTGCTTCAGATTCTGTGTCTCCCTCTCTCTGCCCCTTCCCCGCTCATGCTCTGTCTCTCTCTGTCTCTCAAATATGAATAAACGTTAAAAAAAATTAAATTCAATTTAAAAAAAAGAGAAAGAAAATAAAAAGAAATAAACTTAAAAAAATAATCTAATTAGATGGCTCAGAGCCTGGAGCCTGCTTCAGATTCTGTGTCTCCCTCTCTCTCTCTGCCCCTTCCCAGCTCGTGCCCTGTCTTACTCTCAGAAATATATAAACATTATAAAATAAAAATAAATATGTTTAACTATATGCTGTGCGTATGTGTAATATATTAAAAAATAAATATGTGGTCTTTGTGCCCAGTTCCTGACACACAGCTGTGAAAACCCTTGGAATCCCTGGAAAAAGAGAGTCTCTTGCATGCTAATGAGATAGTAGGTGTTTGGGGATCTCTGGGTGGCTTCAGCATGGGAGCCGGTCCCCGGAAAAATCAAGCATGATTAGAGAGGGCTGGAACTTTCAGCCCCACACCCTTAAACCTCCATAGAGCGAAGAGGGTTGGAAGTGAGAGTTCAATCACCGACGGCCAATGATTTAATCAACCACATTATGTAACGCAGCTTCCATAAAACCCCCTAAAGGGTCGGTGGGTGAGCGTGTGGAGGCACTGAACAGTGACACGCCTGGAGAGGGCCCGGCGGCTGCATATCACCCCCACCTTAGCCTATGCCTCTCTTCCATTTGGTTGCTTCAGCTGGCATCCTTCGTAGTAAACTGCTAACGGTAAACTGTCTCCCTGACTTCCGGGAGCCTGAAAGGGGAAGGTGGGTGCGTTTGGGAGTATTCAGACTTTGAAGCCAAGTCAGACAGAAGTGAGTAGGTAACCTGGGAACCCAATAATTGCAAATGGCTTTGAGGTGGGGTTAGTCTCATGGGACTGAGCCCTTAACCTACGGAGGTCCAACACCAAGTCCAAGTAGTTACTCTCAATAGATGAATAGTAAAAGGGACAGGAAAAGGTACGCCACACAAACAAAATGCAAATGAAGGCTGGAATGACTATACTGATGAAAGAGAAAGTAGACTGCAATACAAACAAGGCTACAAAGAGTAATACAGAGAACAGAGAAAACGGATACTTCATTAAGGATAAAAAGGTAACTTTTTCAGGAAGACAAAAAAATCACAAATGTGAATGTGTGTAGTAACAGGCCTGTAAATACTTAAAGATTGGCAAAATTAAAGGGGAAAATAGATAATTCTACACCCCTCTCTCAGTAATGGATGTAAGTAGGTAAAATGGTGGTCCAGGAAACATAGAAACACCTAAACATCGGAAGCCATTGAGGGAAGCCCACACAACTTTCCATAAAACTCTATCTTTAGTTCTGTTTTGAGGCAGGTCTTCACCATTGCTTTAGAGAAGAACATATGATCAAATGTGCAGGTAATAACATCGTATGAAATTCAGTTTTGATGGAGAACGAAAATCCAAAAAGACCTCTGCGGGAAAGAACACAGGGGAGAGCATCAGGCCACAAGCGTGAAGTGGAGGGAATATGGCTGTCAGCACACCTGTGGAAAAGGCTTAAAAAAGCTCTGATCGCACGGATTCTATTATTCCAATGCAGGGATGAGCCACACCCCCTGAGCAGCACACACAGCCAAGCCTACTAGGAATCTGGCTGAGGCCGCGTGCTGGACCGTCTGCCAGCGTGAGCAATGCACGGGGGTCTCCTCGCTCGCACGGCACACTCCCTGGCTGCACGACCGACAGCAGGAAGAGCGCAGGGGCTCAACAGCACTGGAGACACCAGGGTGCACAGAGCCCGCAGATGGCCATGCCAACCAGCCTGCACCCCACCCCCGCCCCGGGTCTCAGGATGCCCAGACAGTCCCCTAACCCCAGAAGCAGGGGGAAGGAGGAACGAGGAGTCAAACCCTGGCCTGGCTCCGGGTGGAACCCCATCCTGACAGTGAGGAGGCGCTAAGCAAACACGGCTGCAGGCAGCAGGAGGGACAGAGCCGCGGGACTCATGGGGGCCTCCACACAAGTGTGCCACTGCGGAGGCGGGCTGGATCCACACTTACCCTCTCCAAGTCCTCCTTCAGGCGGATTTCATGCCGCAACCTCTCGTGTAAATTTCTATTTTCTAGTTTTAAGACATCAATTTCTTCCTTGAGCTCCGACTGAAGAAATGAGAGTTTAAGCTTGTGCTCAGCTTCTAAACCCAAGACTCTGGCTGCCACCTCTGTCTCTACCTCCGAGGCTGTGTCCTGCGCACACAGGAGAGGCACTCGAGCAAGTTCTGTGAGGGACGGGAAGGCAGGGAGGACAGTCAGGCACGACCCTCGAGGACATCACATGCAGCAAACAAGAACACTCATCTTCCAACACTTCAGACGACACGGACACTCAGACTGTGGCCACCTGCAGGTGAGCCCAGTCGGGAGCTCACGGGCTGTCACAGCACAGCACCCCTGTGCCCCCAGCCCCAGAAAACGAGCCTG
This sequence comes from Panthera uncia, assembly GCF_023721935.1. NCBI lineage: Eukaryota > Metazoa > Chordata > Mammalia > Carnivora > Felidae > Panthera > Panthera uncia. Next base: position 416,122 of record NC_064810.1, read on the forward strand.
CAGCTGCCACCTTGTCCTGAGCCACCCACACCCACTCACCACCCACTCCATCCCTTTAGTTGGGTATCAGGTGACTGTTACCCCACAGTGGGGGGGGGGGACGTGTAATTCTGGGCCATTGGTAGCCCAGGCCCTTTCTGGGCTGTTCAGGTTGGGACTTGTTACCTTCCCGGGTTCAACAATGATCTGAACAGCGGACACAGGCACTCCGTGTGTGCCCATCACTGCCCAGTGACCATAAGGCACTGTGTGGTGGCCACGAAGGACGTCTCACACAGGAAGAAGAACAGTGAGGGGCAGATGCCAAGCACAGCATAACCCTTGCTCCCGGGACCATGCTCCTCCTCTCAGCCTGCCTCACCAGCTCCAAGGGAGCCCCTGGCTAAAACAGGTGGTCACGTCAGAGCACCCCAACAGGGACCTGACCCCCGTACCCTCGCATGGGACCCTCTGTCTCGCTTCCTCAGGGCGACAAGGGGTGGCAACCGCGCCCACCCGCAGGGCTGGCCCGGCTACAGCAGTGAGCGGCTGCGCTGCCCGCACCTCCTGGAACCCGTGTCCAGGGCTGGCCTTACGCTGCTCCCCTAAGCAGCCAGGCCACTAACCGTCCCCATCTGCTGCAACCCCTGGGAGGATCACAGCGTCTCCGTCTACCACCTCCTGTGTGCCCCCGTCTCCTGTGACCCCTCGTGCTGCACCCAGTCAGGTCCTCTCCTGACACGCCCCAAGCCCGGCCCCTTAACTCTGAGGACACTACCAGGGAGGACCTGCAGAGTACAGGGTGGGCGTGTCCAGAGAACCCACAACCTTCCCCCAGACCGTTCCCTGTGGGCCAGACAGCCGCCAGCACAGGCAGCAGGGAAGTACACGCACCTTCATCAGGGCCTTCTGAGAACCCTGCATGCTGCTCCCCTTCCATCACCTGCGGCCCTGCGAGGTCCACCTCCTGCTGGCCTTCCAGGGAAGACTTCAGTGCTGCTAGTTGGCGCCAGTGGGCTGCTTCTAACTGTGTGTGCAAATCAGGAAAAAAAAATATCACAAAGGAAATGTTACAAGAGACCTCTCTGCTCGTCACCTAATCACTGCCTCCCAGGGAACTCGCCGGGACGTGCATGTTCACACCATCCCCCCCATCCCTAGCATCTCACCTCCAGGGGGGCCAGGTGACTCACAGGGAGATGGGACCTGAGGACACGGGCACGTACCACTGACTGGCGAGCCCTCCTCCCTCCCGGGCTGTGCTCACCGAAGCCAATGCAGAGCCCCAGCTGCAGGGACGCCAAGCAGGCCGTTCCTGGGAGCCTGACCAGAACTTTTCTGGAGCTGCAGGCAGACCCTGATGACCAGACCCCCTCCCAAAGCCAGGGCCTCAGCCTTTACCAAAGGCACCCTGTTCCACTGTGGGGGCTCTGGGATATCCCCAGCCTATTTACTCCCGCGCCTCTTCCCTCCCAGTCCGTGTCTCCCCCATGTCCCCTTCTGAAGCCAGACACGTGCTGCCTGCTTGGGACATGGACCTGCCCCAAGGAAAGGGTCTCTGGTCGCTGCTGTGAGCACCCCTGACAAGAGGCCCAACCCAAGCATCCTCTAGAAGGGAGGAAAGAAGGGCTCAGTGCAGATACTGTTGTTTCCTGTTCCCCTAAAAATAGTAAATCCATCTTCCTAAGATATCACAGAGGAGTCACATCAATCTACACTTCAAGTTCACAGTAAACTCAAGTTATCTTTAAAAGCAAGACTTAAATTCCTACATTGTTATAGGAATGAACCACTGACTGACAGCAAGAATCCAGTCCAGAGACAGACTTGTGCCCCTGGGACAACTGTAGGCACACAAAAGGTTGTGTTTTAACAAGTCTGGCCTGAAGGAGTGACTAGCCATTTGGAAAAAGGAAACAAACCCAGAGCCTACTCCTCCTGCTGGACAACAGCTAAATACCAGGTGGATAAAACTAAAACTAAAAAGGCTTTAAAAGAATCAGAAGGTGGTGCATGGAAATAGTGCGACACTCTGAGAACTGGGACGAAGAGCCAGAGGCCGAGGAGGACGCACAAGTGCAGACCCAGGCCCATGAGCCCCAGTGCGAGAGGGAAGCAGGGGGGACTCCAAACCACAGGGGAGGGGACAAATGCCTCGAGGGCAAAGGTGTGAACTGAACGTCAGAGAGACAGAATGGTCAGCTCAACCTTATTAAAAACCAAAGAAACACAAACTAAAAAAAGATACCAGCTGTCAATAAGTGAGGAACACACTCTGGCAAGGCCCAGGGGCAGCAGGAGGGAAGTGGGGCTCCCACACGCTTGACGTGAGTTCAGCCAGGTGCCCTGAGGAGTGGCCTGTCGAAATTTTAAACACACAAACAAGCGAGCGTGCACACACACACTCACACACACACACACATACATCCCATCATTCTTATCTTCTCTCCTTCCTGCAACATGGCTATGATGACGGAAAAAGTTTAACTTATAAGCCTACGAGGAGAAGAAACAGGAAGAGGTAATGAACCAAAGCTGACCAACCTTGGAAGACAGAAATCAGTGCCCGCGGCAAGTCTAGGGCCCAGGAGGCAAAGGGGCTGCACGCCCCAGGGTGCACACACGGGCCAGGAGGCAGGGCCTAGGGACAGGGGACCTGGCCACCCAAGGCAGGACCCCAGGAGCAGCTGTGCCACCAGTCAGAGCTCCTCGAGACCAACGATGCCCCACGCTTCCCATGAAGACACGGCTATGGGTCCCGAACCAACACAGGAGAAACCTAGGTCCTCACAGAGACCCAGATGGATGGAGACAAAGCAGGGACACACGGGAGACACAAGAAACCCTTCAATGCCAATGGTCTTCAGACAGGTGAGAGAGACTCTGGCCCCATGGCACGGACACAACAGAGAAAGGAAGCAGAAACCCCAGAAATTAAAAATGCAATGCAAATAGGAAATTTAACGGAAAAATTTAACAAATATAAGAACACCGGTGGCTTCATCCACAGGAGCTGCCAAGAGAGCACAGGACACTGAAGAGTGGTGACGAACAGAACAGCAGCAGACTTCCCGGAGTGCAGGGGGCGGGTCTCGGACACGGAGCCCTCCCCATTCCCAGCACGAAGTGGGGGGACATGCATGAACTGCCGTCTCAGAACTCCAGGGAACATATAGGGGACCCCGGAGCTGCTGGAGGCACGGGCAGCACACAAAGGGGGAATCAGCAGGTCGGGCAGGTCTCCACAGCGCTGGGGCCAGAGGACAGAGAACGTTCCAGATGTCACACCAACCAATCACACAGCAGAAGGAAACAAGTTCTCAGGGGTTGCCCTCATGTTCCCTCGAGTCTCCACTGAGGGCACAGGTACTACAGACACACAGCCGCCCCCCATGCAGCATGGACCACCCAACTAGTCCCATGATGGAAGTGCACAGGGGGCCCAGAGGGTGGGACAGCGCAGTGGACAAGGACAACGGGCCGCATCCGGCCAGGAGGTACTGTTGTGCTGGGCACGAGGGGTCTGCTGCGGCAGCCACACCACGCCCCGCAGGACACACGAGGAAGTGGGAGGGAGCCCCCAGGACACGGCACTCCCGTCCCAGGAAATCATCACATGGACACAGAGTTCTAGAAAAGAACACGAGCAATGGGAAACTAGGAGCATCCTGTTACAATAGGCCCAGCATCTCAGAAGGGGACTGCTTGGAAACAGAGACACAGGGGCGCGTGTGCACAGAGAAAGCACGTGAAGAGGCTGCTGCCCGCAAGCCAAGAAGACAGGCCTCAGAAGAAACCAGCCCTGACCTCCAACTTCCAGCCTCCAGACTAAGATGATCCATTTCTGCTGTGTGACCACCCGGTCCACGGTATTTGTTCCAGCTACCTGAGGTGAGCAAGACACACCCTGAATGAGAACAACAGACGCTCACACTGAAGCCACTGCTCACTGGGGCAGAGTGCACCTGCACAAGGCCACCGTGCTCTGTGACGGTATGCCATCTGCCCAGGATAACAGCCACGAGACCCAGACTACCGACACCTCAAGCCATCACCATCAAATAAAAAGGAACCTCGGGTGACAGGAAGGCCACACTGGCCACATCTCAAGTGCTCACAACTCAAGTGTCCACGGACTGATGAATGGATACAGGAGACACGGTGTGTATATATACACACAATGGAACACTGGTCGGCCATAAAAAAGGAGATCTTGCCATTTGTGACAACATGGATGGACCTTGAGGGTCTAATGCTAAGCAAAATAAGTCAGTCAGAGAAGGACAAATATCACTTAAAACAGAGCTCACAGACACAGAGAACAGACTGATGGTAGCCAGGGCTGGGAGTGGGGAGACGGGTGAAAGATCAGAATGTACGAACTTCCAGTTACAAAATGAACAAGTCCTGGGGAGGTCACGCACAGCTTGGGGACTACAGTTACAAATGCGATACTGCGCATTTGAAAGCTGCTAAGAGTGATCTTAAAAGTCCTCATCACAAGAGAAAGAGACTTTGCAGGCCTGTGTGCTGACAGATGTTAAGTGGGCTCACTGCCGTGATCACTTTCAATCACACAAATGTCAACTCTCTACCTTGTGTACCTGAAACTAATGTTACATGTCCACTTCCCCTCAATTAAGGAAAGAACAGAGATCACCTCAGGTTGAAGGCTGGGTCCATCAACGTGCTCTCTCCTTCGTTTTTCAGACCTCTCTTCTAAAAACGCACTGGATGAATGAGAGAAAAGGTGTTTTGAAATCGCCGCATGTGCCCTTTCTCCTCCGGAGCTCTGCTCCCTCCCTCACTGCTCCCTCCCCAGGAGCCTACTTCCCCTACTTCCCATCAACGACAGGAGCCCATGGCTGAGTGAGGCATTTCTGCGTGACTGCACGACCATATGACGGGAGCCAAGTGTTGGAGCAGAAGAGACCCGGGGTGCTCAGGCCACGCTCTGCTCCTAGCCTTAATGCTCCCCTGTTCTGAGGCCCAAACATAAATGTGTTTCTAAAATACAAGTCTCCACTGACCTAAAATCACAAATAAAACTAGATTTCAATTTAGCTCAAGGCTCCCATGTTTCAAAAACACCTTTAAGCGTCGTCTGGGTGGCTCAGTCAGTTAAGCGTCCAACTCTTGATTTCAGCTCAGGTCATGATGTCATGGCTCCTGGGATCTAGCCCCACGTAGGGCTCTGCACTGGTGGCACGGAGCCTGCTTGGGATTCTTTCTCCTTCTGCCCCTCCCCTGCTCGCGTGTGTGCATGCATGCTTGCTCTCGCTCTCTAAACATTTTTTTTAAAAAAGCTTTTAAAAAACAAAACAAACAAAAAACACCTTTAGGATGAAAATCACTTATTTACCTGATGTCCACAGATTCCAGAAAAGACTCTTCATTCGCCTCCTGCAGCCGCTGCTGTAACAGAATCAGGTCTTCTTGGTAACTCTTCTCAGCATCCTTTAATTTCTGCTCAAAATAAATCCTCAACTGCTCCAGCTCAGACTCATGCTCGGTTTTCTCTCGCTGCTGCTGCTGCTGCTGCTGGAAGTCTTGCTTTAGGTGCCCCAGTCCTTCCACGTGAGGCGCGTGGGCCAGGAGCTGGTCGGGTAACTCTTTAATGGGAAGGAATGATGAGATCACCTTCGGATCAAACACGAAGGAAACGTCAGGAGACACTGCAGACCCTCAACTCCAGAAAGGGCCCTGGTCCTGGCACCATGAAGGTGAAGCAGGAACCCTCCGTGGCTTACACTGGGGGGGTGCCTCATGCAGGAAGGATCCCATTCCCGCCCCCCCAAAGCAAAGTGCTTTCTAAGGCTGGTGCTGAAGGCCTCAGAGAGACTGGAAGTGCGAGAGAGGCACTCCGTGTGCTGCTGGGGTCTCTGAGTGTGAAGGGGCCGCACTGTGGGCAGCCTCGAGGAGCTGAGAGCTCCAGCCAACAGCCAGCAAGGAAACAAGACCTCAGCCCTACAACCACAGGGACTCAATTCTGTCAGCCTCAGTGAGCCAGGTCAAGGCCCAGCCAACACCTTGATTCCGGCTACAGGTGATCCTGGGCAGAAAACCCAGCCACACCATCTCAGACTTCCAATCTACAGAACATCTGCCAGCTAATAAACGTGTGTGGCTTTAAGCCACTAAGTCTGCCAGAATCTGTTAAGAGCAACAGTACAGTGACACACACTGACCTCAAGAGAACTTACAACCACCACTATTTTCAGCAAGAGAATACTGTCAGGTGGCTGGTTAACAAGTAATGATTAATTAGCCTTGAAGTAATGTGGACATAAACCGATCACGACCCAGAAGTTTCAAAGCAAACATCCCCATAAGGACCCTTGGAGGCCAGGGCGAGGCTCCCCCACAGATCACGTGAGAGCTGAACCGTGCAGGAACTCACACCCGCAGTCCACCTGCAGGAGAGCCGTGAGCCCCACCCGCCGCCACCATCGACAAACAGGATGGTGGGAAAGACAAGGTGCTGGCGGACAGCAGAGGGCAGGGGGCTGCGGGGTGCCAGCAAGGCCTCATCCACCGCACACGTTTCTGGGCCTTCCTTACAACCCTGCAAGGGTGACCACCGGACTAAAAAGGCTTTGTCTAGAGACCAGCAGAAACGCCCGTGTGTCCAGACCTCCCCGTGCCGAAGGTAACGCCAGCCAGCAGGGACTCCTCTTACAGTAGGTCTCACAGTGGGTCTGCTGGGCCCTCAGACCGGGGCGTCACCCTCAGGGCCACAGAAGCCTGACAGCAGTTGCCCCAAGTGAGCTCCCAGGGTTGAGGCGGTGCGCGGCAAGGCACACCTGTACCCCCAAGGGCCCGCCGACAACGGCATTTCTTCGGCACCCAAACACGGATAACAGGCAAACGCCAGCCCCACCATAAGCTTTATCTATCTTACACCTGAGAGGTGCCTCACGTTAACGTGAGGAAAGACGCACGGTTCCATAGCCGCTACTCAATCAACTTGTTTAAGGATGAAACCAAGCCCCTCAAGTTTTCACCTTAAAACCATACAGATCAATCTTTAAGGAAGTTTACAAGATTGTTCCTTTTGCGCTCGCTATTCTTAGGTCCCAGTTTGGAGCTTGAACAACTAAAAACACATAGCTGTAGTGTCTGAGGATCTCAGCTTCCAACATGAAAGTCCTCACCGGTCAGGTCCTGTCTGTCAGGCCTCATGGACTCCAGCTGGGACCACAGGCGCCGAATTTCCTCTTGTGACTGAGCCTTCAGCTCTTCGTAGGATGCTCGGAGGCTCTCTACCTGGAAAAGGAAGCGACAGTGTGAGGCACCGTCCAATGCCAATCCCCAGGAGGTCTGTGCCCAGCACCGGGGGCAACAAGGTGAACTCCTAAAGCTACAGCCAAGCAAAAACCGGCGACAGTGGCACCAGAGAAAAACTACAGCTCATTTTATAACACGCCTGTACCCGACTATAGTCTTGCGAGGACGGGAACTTTCTCTGTCGTCCCAAACACGCATCCTCTAACTTGTCAGGGGAGACTGCCAGTCAGCACCAGCCAGCACTGCCGGCCTCCCAGGGTCCCCCTATTGTCCGCCCCAGAGGCCTTCCCTCAGCCCTCCTGCGGTATGTTGGGAGTTTCTCTGCATTTTTCAGTCAACCTTCCCAGAAAGGGTCTCTGCAGGGGTGAACGGAGCCAGCCCACCCTGCATCCACAGAGCTGAGAGCAGCAACCACCATCTCGTGGGGCTCGTAAGGGGCTCGTGGTGAGGCCGAAGTGGGGACCAAGTGGGGAGCGCGACTGCAGGGCTGAGGGACATGGGACATGGAAGCTTCGGCCTGCGGTGGCACTGAGGCCCCGCCAGCCGTTTCTCATGTGGGGACAGGACAGAAGGCACCCTTCAGCAAAGGAGAATAATCAGCAGGGAGGTGATGGGGAAAGGCTGCTGGGGCAGGTGTGAAAGCCATTCTCACAACTTCCTCTTCTCATCTGAAACGCAGGCACAGGCAGAAACAGACTCCACCTCCTGACTTCTTGGACAGAAGCCCTCGGGTACCTGAGGAGGATCTGGCCACGCCTCCTACCGTGGGTATGTGGTGTTCCACAGGGAAAGAGCTCTGAATACAGAAGCAGCAGAGAAGTTCCTCGTTAAGTCTTCTAAGGACTTCCTCGTCTATCTAGAGTTATGGTCGGAGAATGTGGCCTGAGACTCCTAGCGCCTGGAGTGGGGGCCCCAGAGCCCCTGGTACAGAACATGGATTCTACGTGTGTGACACTGGGCAAAACCGTCAAATCAGCCTCACAAACCGTTACCATTACTTTTGTATCTGCTAAGTATCGCGCATCTCTTTACATTCAGTACTTAAGTTTCAGCAAATGACAGAAACGGAAACAAGCCCACCCAAAATCTCCTAAAACCCCCTCCCTTGCCAAGCAGTAGAAACAAGGGCGCCCCTGCCCACCTCCCGCTGCTTTTCCATCTCCTGGTCGCGGAGTCTCAGCTCCAGGTCCTCTAAGTGCCGGCAGCGCTCAGACTGCAGGTCTTCGCGCAGCTTCCTCATGTCTGTGTCATGCTGAGCCTCCAGAGTCCTCAGCGCAACTGGGGAGAGGACACCGCACTCAGGGTGTGGCGTTCTCAACAGCACAGGAGCACAGCCACCCCAGCCCTCCGTCCCTCCAGACCCCACTGTCCGCAGGGGTGCAGGAGGGCCAGGGGGGATGAGGGAGGGTCAGGGAGGATGAGGGAGGGTCAGAGAGGATGAGGGAGGGCCAGGGAGGATGAAGGAGGGT